>NC_134883.1:48444400-48491900 GCF_041734735.1 Babylonia areolata
ATTACAGGATCTTTAACGTGCGTTTTTGATCTGGCATATACACATGAAGGGGGTACAGGCACTAGCAGGTCTGCACATATGTTGACCTGGGAGATCGTAAAAATCTCCACCCTTCACCCACCAGGCGCCGTCACCGTGATTCGAACCCGGGACCCTCAGATTGACAGTCCAACGCTTTAACCACTTGGCTATTGCGCCCGTCAGCAGCTTATCTCAACATGCTAAATGTCATGCCTTGAGTGCATGCATATCTATATATATATATTCGGCTTGTGTACCAGTCACAGTGGATTTCCTCTACAGGACTTTGCCAGAGAATAACAATTTTGTCGCCATGTGTTCTTTTTCTTTTTCAGGACCTCCTTTTATCGTCTCCTCCAAATGACTCAACGCTCAGTTTGATTTTCCAATCAAAGTAGGAAGAAAGGAAGAGAGCGGATTTCTTCTTCTTCTTCTTCTTCTTCTGAGTTCGTGGGCTGCAACTCCCACGTTCACTCGTATATACGCGAGTGGGCTTTTACGTGTATGACCGTTTTTTAACCCGCCATGTAGGCAGCCATACTCCACTTTCGGGGACGTGCATGCTGAGTATGTTTTTGTTTCCATAACCCACCGAACGCTGACATGGATTACAGGATCTTTAACGTGCATATTTGATCTTCTGCTTGCGGTATACACACGAGGGGGGTTCAGGCACAGGCAGGTCTGCACATATGTTGACCTGGGAGATCATGAAAATCTCCACCCTTTACCCACCAGGCGCCGTCACCATGATTCGAACCCAGGACCCTCAGATTGAAAGTCCAACGCTTTAACCACTTG
This sequence comes from Babylonia areolata, assembly GCF_041734735.1. Taxonomy (NCBI): domain Eukaryota; kingdom Metazoa; phylum Mollusca; class Gastropoda; order Neogastropoda; family Buccinidae; genus Babylonia; species Babylonia areolata. The sequence continues at coordinate 48,445,223 of NC_134883.1, forward strand.
GCTATTGCGCACGTCGAGCGGAATTCAAACCCAGACCCTCACAGACCTTCAGCCCCACAGCCCAGCACAGCTTGAAGGGGTCTGTACCCCTACACTGACCGACCCACACTGCATGACAGGGGCACGACAAGTCCACCCCTGCTAACCAAGTCATCATTCTGTGTGTGTTCTTTACCAAAGCGCGTTGGGTTACGCTGCTGGTCAGGCATCTGCTTGGCAGATGTGGTGTAGCGTATATGGATTTGTCCGAACGCAATGACGCCTCCTTGAGCTACTGAAACTGAAACTGAAACTCTCTCTTTACGTGTGTGTGTGTGTGTGTGTGTGTGTGTGTGTGTGTGTGTGTGAGTGAGTGAGTGTGTGTGTGCGTGTGTGTGTGTGTGTGTTTGCTCATGTGCACCTGTGTGTGTGTGTGTGTGTGTGTGTGTGTGTCTGTGTGTGTGTGTGTGGTATGCATGCAATGATGCATGTGTGCATGTACCTGACTGCAAGTGCATAAGACTATCCAGGGAGAAAGTGCGCTATGTGTGTGTTCCTCTCCCACAATAAGAAATAATTTGGAGAAAAACTGAATTGTACCAGCAAGTCAGTGGGGAGAAAAGGGAAGGACAGATAGACAATGATTTTTTTTTAAAGTGAGAGAAGAAGAGAAGAAGAAGAAGAAGAGAAGAAGAAGAAGAAGAAGAGAAGAAGAAAAGAAGAACAAGTAGAAGAAGAAGACGACAACGAAGAAGAAGACGACGACAACGACGACGACAAAGAAGAAGAAGAAGGAGGATTAAAAAGGAGTAACAGGAGAAGAAGAAGAAGAAAAAAAAAAAGACAGTTAAAAAAAAAAAAAAAAGAGCACTGGAAAGAGATTAGAGAAAGAGCCAATGAATACTATCTACGTGCGATCCTATACGCGACACCAAGACAGCCTGTCGACAGATCCCAACCACAGAAGACAGAAGCAAGACAGAAGACCAGGGGAACCCATCAACGTACAACGTATCACATTCACAGGCACTGTGTCTCCCACCACTGCATGCACACAACCACCTGACACGCACAGACCCAACTGACAGGTTAACAAGTCAATCACTAGGCACACCCAACGGAAGTGATAATATCTTCCTTTTTTTTCTTTCTTTTTTTTAAAGAATACATCGCCACACTGTTCGGAAAGGATACTTTGCATGTGTATGTTGCTGGGGGGTTTTTGTGTTGTTTTTTTTTACCAGTCACATTCCCAAATGAAAATACAGAAATCTGAATACTAGATTAAGAGGACATACCAACAATGCATACATGCATAATTATATGGGAATTATGGAAACAATCTGAAGCAGACACTGTTCAATCCATACCAAACAATCTAAAGCAGACACTGTTTAATCTATACCAAACAATGTAAAGCACACACTGTTCAATCCATACCAAACAATCTGAAGCACACACTGTTCAATCCATACCAAACAATGTGAAGCACACACTGTTCAATCCATACCAAACAATCTAAAGCAGACACTGTTTAATCTATACCAAACAATGTAAAGCACACACTGTTCAATCCATACCAAACAATCTGAAGCAGACACTGTTCAATCCATACCAAACAATCTGAAGCACACACTGTTCAATCCATACCAAACAATCTGATGCACACACTGTTCAATCCATACCAAACAATCTGAAGCACACACTGTTCAATCCATACCAAACAATCTGAAGCACACACTGTTCAATCCATACCAAACAATCTGAAGCACACACTGTTCAATCCATACCAAACAATCTGAAGCACGCACTGTTCAATCCAAACCAAACAATCTGAAGCACGCACTGTTCAATCCAAACCAAACAATCTGAAGCACACACTGTTCAATCCATACCAAACAATCTGATGCACACACTGTTCAATCCATACCAAACAATCTGATGCACACACTGTTCAATCCATACCAAACAATCTGATGCACACACTGTTCAATCCATACCAAACAATCTGATGCACACACTGCTCAATCCAAACCAAACAATCTGATGCACACACTGTTCAATCCATACCAAACAATGTAAAGCACACACTGTTCAATCCATACCAAACAATCTGATGCACACACTGCTCAATCCATACCAAACAATGTAAAGCACACACTGTTCAGTCCATACCCCACTGAACTCCATTTTTTTCTCCTTTATTCTTTTATGTGAGTTTGTGTATTTTGTTTGCCTTGTGTGTGTGTGTGTGTGTGTGTGTGTGTGTGTGTGTGTGTGTGTGTGTGTGTGTGTCTGTGTGTCTGTGTGTGTGTGTGTGTGTGTGTGTGTGTCTGTCTGTCTGTCTGTCTGTGTCTGTCTATCTGCCTGTGTCTGTTTGTGTGTTCGTGTGTGTGTGTGTTCATATGTGAACATGTGTGTGTGTGTGTGTGTGTGTTCATGTGCGAGCATGTGTGTGTGTGTGTGTGTGCGCGCGCGCGCAAGCATGTGTGTGGGTGTGTGTGTGTGTGTGTGTGTTCATGTGTGTGTTCATGTGTGTGTCTGTCTGTCTGTATGTGTGTGTGTGTGCCTGTGTCTGTGTGAGTCCTATGCTGACTCTCCTAGTCACTTTGCCTCTATCAAGACAGAACGTTCTTTCAACGACCTGTTTTGTTTTCGTCTGCTGACATGTCTGTTCTTCATTCAGTGATCCCCCCTTAACATTTTACACCGGTCAAAAACACGCTCAGTTTCAACACTGACATTCAACATTTCATACGCTTGACTATGTGTGTATACATATGTATGTGTACATGACTACATGCATGTATATGAATTTGTTTTGTGTGTGCGTGTGTTTATGTAAGTTTGTGCCTGCCTATGTGTGCATATGTGTTAGGGTAGCTGTTAGGTACACATGTTAAAATGTATGTATGCATTGTGTGTGTGTGTGTGTGTGTGTGTGTGTGTGTGTGTGTGTAGTCACATTTTGGTGTGTGTATGTAACATTGACATAATGTTTTATGTTAACAAAAGCATTTTTGTAAAGCACCTAGAGCAGATTTCTGGATAGTGTGTTATAGAAATATCCATTATTATTATTATTATTATTCTTTTAATAGCAGTAATTAAGCAACTATTGGTAATAATGCCCAGTTCTTTGATACATTAATTCAATTAATGAAAACAAAAAACAAAAATCAACACAACTCTGCAAGCGATTATTTAATCACAGACTGAAACACTAAAGTGATGTGTGCATTGTTTTACCTCTTCTTCTTTTTCTCTTCTTTTACCTTCAGCTTTTTTTTTTTTTTTCTTCTTCTTCTTCTTCCTCTTCCTTTTCTGCTGATGCCTGTGTCCCATGATGAGGACAGGTCCACACCCTAACAAGTACACGCCCCCAGGACAGAGATGCACGACATATCAGGTTTAGCTTGCTGACAGGCAGCAGACACCTTTCACTGGTCAGCCTTCTTCTTAGCCCACCTCCACCACTACCACCTCTCTCTCTCTCCTCCCTTGCCTCTGATTATATGTGAACAACTGCCTGGCCTTCCACAAACTGGGATAACAAAGTTCTCTTTTTCTAATATTTACAGAATCTGTGTGCAAGCGCGAAAAGACTTCAACTATTTTGAGAGTTCACGTGTTTAGGTTTCTTTTTTTTTTTTTTCCTTTATCGCCTAGTTTAAAACCACTGCATTTTCTTTGTATACCTCTGCTGCAGTGCGACATGATTATCACTGTTCTGTTAAGCGCTGATCTGCTTAACGAAGTAGTTTACACATGAAGTTTTCAAAAATAATATATATATATATATACATATTATGTATGTATGTTGTATATGGTGGAAAGAATCCAGAAGCTCATTAACTCACCTTGACGGTCAGGTTCTTGATGTTTTTGTCAAAATCGGCATCGTTACAGCTGACCAGCTGCATCTGTGAAAGCGTCTGGTTCGACATCTACACATACAACATGCACATGCAATGCACATATCCTGTACGCTTAGTCACATGTATAACACACACACGCACGCACACACATGCATTCACACAAACACAAACACACACAAACACGCACATGAGACATACACTCGGAGACATACACATACTGACACAGTATACACACACATGCACATTTAAATGTGTCCATCAAATATAACTTCCAGTGAAATGCTGTTAAACTGAAGAACAAAGTACTCAAATGTGTGTGCACACACACACACACACACACACCCACACACACTGAAGAACAAAATACTCAAATGTGCACACACACACACACACACACATACACACAGTGACATGCACATAAACACATCTGTGTATACACAACTAACCTAACACAAACCAACATGCAACCAAACACACACATGGAAATGGCACATGCACACACATGCACATGTATGCACAGGTATGCATGTGCGTGCCCGCACACGCACACACACACAACCACAAACACCAGTGCACATGCACTTGCATACACACACACACACACACAAATAGATATCCACACAAAAATTACACATATTTGTATAAAAACCATGAACATAAACCACACACACATTTTACAAATAAAGTATAAAAAAAGTGTACATATGAACAAAAAAAAAACAATAAAGAAAGAAAATGTTCACACAGTGAAAAGCAAACATTCCATCCAACACTAACAAACTGTTATTAGTGTTTACCTGTGTGGAAAATGCATTCACCTATTAGTCACATACAAACTATTGATTGCCATTTTAAGTAAATGGTTGATAATTACATACATGCATGTGAGTGAGAAAGAGAGAGAGAGAGAGAATGAGAGTGTGTACACCCCACGTGTGTGTGTGTGTGTGTGTGAGGCATTTCTGTGGAAAATACCAGGCAGACTGTGTGCAAGTGATGAATGTCAAATACACACCTGCCTCTCAATCCCGTGTGAAATATACAGGGCACACACTGATGGGCTTGATTACCACTCACAATACTTCAGGCTGCATCAACTTCACCCTCTTTAACAGCAATCTTCCCATGAGTCACTCTTTATGTTCACATCCATCTCATTATCAACATAAAGCTCACGATCATACTGTTTTAAACTTAGCAGAGGCATGCAATTTGATCTGAAATTTTAAACACACACACACACACACACACACACACATATATATATATATATATATATATATGCATAATACTGCACACACTGATACTGATTGTCATATTTTGTATATTTTAAAAAATGCATGCTCAGCCTGAGCTAATTCCATCCGCTGCCATGAATTATCATTCTAACAGCCCACATACAAAACACCTTGGATATCACACTATCTTCTGCTCATATCTATTCCTCTGTTCTCTCTCTCTCTCTTTCTCTGTTTTTTTTTTTTTTTTTTTCTTTTGTGTGTGTGTGTTTTTTTGTTCATTTGTTTTTTGTTTTGTTTTTTTCCTTTTCCTTTTGCCCAGTGGCTGGACATAAAAAAATCTTTTAAAAAAAAGTTGTATAATGTAATGCTTATTTCACAACCTTCTTGAAATAATTATAATTTGTTTCATTTCATTTTGTTTTCTTATACTGCACAGTCAAACAACAAATAGTATACTGAAATAGTGCTGGAATAATTACAGGGAACTACTGAAAAGCATATTTTGAATTTCCAAGTCTTTCGTCATAATTTTTTAAAGAATAATTTATGTATTTTGTGGACATGATAATGTTTCAGAGTGATTTTAAAGGATTTATAAATATGCTGTATTCAAGCCATCATTAACGAGTCCATGGGACCTCCAAGAATTTTAACTGCACAGAAACCCTGATGTGTGTGTGTGTGTGTGTTCTTTTTTCACATGTGCATGCCCTGACATGTGCATATAATATTATGTATTTTGTGATTCATGCTGATGATAATTCGACGAGAGTGGAGGCAAGTCATTTAAACTATTTAGGGTGATGATGGGGGCGGGGTGGAGGTCCTGACAGCCCAGGTATTCACCTGTGGTCAATTTCCGGGGTCACAAATGGAAAGTAAGTTATTTTCTGGTTTGGCGCCTGTGTCAAAGAACGCATTCTCACAAAAGCACAAATTAATAACCAAAACGACCAACACCGCTAATCCCGTGTACATGCCCACTTGCCAAGCTGTGTCAGGATAAAGAGACAGGAATGACATCACACCTGTCTGTCCCCAAGGCACTTTGTTCGGTTCGACTGATGATAAGGTAACCCACCTGCAGATTACCTTGTTACCTAGTAACTGTTAGCTGTCAAAAGCAAATATTGCGCACAGTACAAATCCTTACCTTGGCGACAATATATCTCTTGTGCGTATTTTTGGAGTGGTTGTCTTCTTCTTATTACGTGCTCAAACTTCACCGACGACGAGAAGCACTTCAAAGCCTCTCCCCCTCTGCCGCGCCATATTTACAATCTCTAATTTTAGATTTGGAAGAGCCTTCAACAGGCGAGTCCAACATTAATTTGTGACGGGCAATTCTGGGTGATGTATTTCCACTTTTTAAATGGTGGGGCATTCTGATTCTATCTTTTACAGTGAAATAAAACCTTCACATGAACATCTTGTCATCATATTCTGAAACATTTTCTGTTCGTGCAAGTTTTGTAACAATTTCTATACTTTTATCCCTTCACCCCTCAAAATTGATTTCGTTGTGTTTGTCGTCACTTCCTGTACGCCATTTGTCGACCTTCATGGTGCGAATCGCTGGTCAAACTCCGACAATGGACAATCGCGAGGAGATATTGGACGCCTTAAATGGTTTGTATAAACAAATATATGGTCGCGTTATGGTTTGATTTATAATATTTATAAACGTGTGGTGTAATTGAAATATTTTGTTTCAGATTTTTCACGGAAACAGCCAAAAGAAATTCCACCACTGCTGGAACAATTCCTGAAGCAAGTGGCGAAAACTGGGGAGACGCTGTAAGTTCGGAATTTTTTTTCTTACTCAGTTTAGACGATTTCTTAAGTGATTTACCCATATGTGAATCTGTTGGTTTATTTGTTTGTGGCATAAGTTATAGACAGTTGCGTATTTGTCCACGTGAATGTGATTTTGGTTGTTCATTCATTTTTACGAGAAAAACAGTAATGGAGTAATGGACACAAGTTTGATTTCCTTTTCCGATTAGTGTGAATTCTAAGGTGGATCTGCACTTCCAGTGAATTTACATAGACATGTTTATTTCTGGGAATTGTAGAAACAGTAACATTTCAATTATATAACTGGAATGAACTTAATTGATATTTGGAGTAACTTCCCTTGCATCAATCAGGATGGGGAAATGAAAATCGGGTTGGTTTTTTTTTTAATAATACTTTTCCTCAACCATGTGATATCAATGGTAAACAAGCCAGTTACTCAGCCACACAGTTGAGGTCACTATATCACAGAACTGCAGGAGGAGGACACTTAAGATTGACAACAACAAAAAATTAAAACAACCCAAACCAGTCATAGTAAGTAACTCTCTCATAGATTCTTGATTTGTTTTTGTGACATTTTATTCTTGAGCATTTCAAGGTGTGTCAGGGGTATCACTGTCTGCTGGTCTAGGCATATTTGAATAAGAATTCTTTCCCTGTATAATGACTTCATTGAAATGAATTAAAATTTTCTGCCATGGCACACGCCCGTGCTGTCATCGTTTTTCGCCTGCTCATCCCTTGTTCAGCTTGGCACAGTGCATGACAATGGCTTTGCCCAGAAGCATAGTTTACTCACTATCACTACCTCCATATTACACAAGCCATGTTGGAGTCATCTTGGATTCTTGGTAAGAGGTCTTTCTCACTTACACTAGAGGTGCTGCACTGTGTATGTCATGTGTGATTGAACAGTGAGCTGTTAAATCAGGATTTTTAAGGTAAAATTCTCAGGGAAATTACTTCAGGGGTTAAAACAAGGGGATTAAGCTTCCAGTAACATTTGAATATATAGTGTGTTGGAAATCTCACTTTATCTTGAGTCTATGGGGGAAACAACATTAGGTCCAGACACATGACACAACTCAGGCCTGTTGAAGGATTGAACTGTGGAAGACAGGAAGGTTGATGGGTTTGTTTGTTGTTGCTGTTTTGTTGTGTGTTTTTTTTCTTTCTTTCATTCTTCTTTCCCTGGTTATGCTGATCTCTTCAGATATTTACATTGCTTCCAAAGACATTTGAATGGTGAATTTTTGAAAAGACAATGATTAGTTTAAGTGTTATTTAACTCTGTAAAAGAAGGCTTTTATATCTTTTTTTGTGTTGACTAGGTTTCCATGGACATTGTTAAAGGCATTGTTTGTGGCTAAACTGGAACAAGTGATGCATGAATTCAATGAGGAGTGTATAAATGATGAGATGCCGACCTGCCCAAACGTGGAAAATGCTCACTTTGAAGTCTACAGAGCACGCATCATGGAAGCAGTCCACAGATTTCATGGGTAAGGTTTTGTTTCTGGGCAGAGTTCAAGATTGCTTTTATCTTGTTTTGGGCTTCTTTTTTTTTTTTTTTTTTTTTTTTTTTTTTTTTTTTTTTTTGAAAACCATTTCTGTTTTAGCTTCTGTCTCTTTAACTTGCAAGTTTTAAATGCTTTTTTTTTTTTTTTTTTTTTTTAACTGGAATTCTTGATGATTGGGACAAAAGCAGCTTTTAAAAAGATCAGTTTGTCAGTTTCCACATCTGCCTCTTTTTCTGTGAATTAATGCAGAGAAGAAGGGAGAAACAAAAAATTTTCAACATTGATGATGGTGATGTATTTTGAGCATTGTACGGAAAGAGGTCAAATGTACAAAAAGAGGTCAGATGCATTAAAAGAAAAAAAAGGGAGTGCACACATTGACACAGACACTTTGTTATTGTGTGCTCAGGTGTGACCGAAGGTAAAATTTAGATAATTATTGTGAATTGTTTCCCCTTATTTCAGTGCCCCATTCACCATCCAACGTCTGTGTGAGCTTCTGACTGATCCCAAGCGGCATTACAAGCGTTGTGACAAATTCATGAGAGGTCTTGAAAAGGTAAGGGAGAACTTCTTCATTGTGATCAGGAACAGTTCGTTGTGTTCTGTTTATGTTTTGTTGAGTTGTTGTTTTTTTCATTTGAATATATTGAAACAGAGTATTTGTGCTTGTGGACGTATTCATGTAGAGCTGCATTTTGATTATCAGAATGTGCGAGTGAGTGAGAGAAATGCCACAGGTCAGTAGGTGTGTTGTTGCTTTTTTTCACATGACTGTAGTGTACTGTACTTTTTTCTTTCTTTTTTTATCCACTACAAATGCCATTCCAGCATTCATTTGTTATGCATATGATAATTTTTGTTCCACCCTTTTGGCAGCCATAGTTAGGGGCAGTGCATCATGAAAACACATTACCCGATTGAAAGCCCACAAAGGGGTATGACCATGAATTTATCTTTGGTGTTTGATCTTAGGAATGAATGAACACTAATTAAGCCATGCCTGCACAAGAGTGTGACTGTTTAAACTTGCAACTGCATGATCACTTATATACTTGTGTGTCCAAATTTGTGAATGCACAATCACTTGTAATTGTGACTCTTCATACTTGCAAATGCACAATCATTTGTATGTATCCCAAGAGCATTGCTTATGCATTTATCAAAAAAACAACCTGTTTATCATAATGATGACATACTGTTATATTTCTGTGGTGGCCATTAGTTGAAATTATGAACATGTCTGTTGCAGAATGTCTTGGTTGTAAGCACAGTTGATCCATTTGGAAGGTAAGTTTATTTTTCTCAGTCTCAGGCCTCTTCCTATTTTCCCTCCTGCTTGTGTTTAGTCATATTATGATTAGTACTAGCTGCAAAATATTTCTTTTTGAAACCTGAAATGTTGTAAATCATAAATGTAGACTTAACTCTAAGGAATACTTGGAAACTTGATTCCAGTTTTGTTGTTGGCCACTAGCGAAATAATATATTTTTTAATTCATTTAGATTTACAGAAATGGTAATTTACTTCGAGTGTAGCTATTTGTAGTTTTATGTGTAATTCAGGTAGGCTTATAGAAATAGTTGAATACTTAGCTGAAGTTTGTAGCTGTTTGGTTGACTGGCGGCTGCAATGCGTCATCAGGAAGGTGGTGTCGGAGTCGAAGAACCTGGTGAATGGCATGGACAGCAACAACAGCAGCAGCGAGGAGGGTGGCGCTTCAGCCACCTCCAGCGGTCACACAGCGGCCACACCCCCTGTCCCCTCCTGGTCCTCCCCCTCCTCCTCCTCCTCCTCCCCAACCACCTCCTGGCCTGTCCAGGCCGACCTCATTACCCCCTCCACCTCTCCGCTCCTGGAAGTCTGTGACCTCCCGGACCCCAAAGAATCCCTGTCTGGTGCCAGCACCACTACCCCCCACACCTCTTCCGACCCCTCCCCTGTCAACGGTCATGACATGGTGGCTTCCAGCAGCATGGATGTGGCCGCTGACGGTTCAGCTGTCACAGGCACGCCCTCTGCCCATGTGCCCCTAGTGTCCAGCTTGGAAGAGACAGTGGACAGTTCTGACCAGCATGTGGCAGCGGAGGAGATGGTTGGGGTGGAGGAGGAAGCGGCCTTGTCGACAGCCATCTCCCAAGAGGCAGCGGGGGTGGTGGAGGAAACGGTGGTGGAGACACTGCCTGTGGCGGCTGAAGGGATGAAGGAAACGCCAACAGAGGGGGTGACGGAAGGCAGTGCAGAAGTCACATCACCTGCAAGTGGCGACTGGCTTGGTGAGCTGATTTGTCTTTTTTTTCCTGGGGCCTGGGGGGTGGGGAGGGTTGTTTTGTGGTGTTGGGGACTGGGATCTTGTGCTCCTTATATTCTTTTCGTGAACAGAAACTCAGTGTCGATTCTTTTTCCATTGCTGCATAGTTAAGGCACCTTTGACACAAAAGGCTGTCAGTCTTGCCTGAAGTGAAAGAGCAGAAAAAACCCATGAATATTTAAAATCATAAATGATGAAGACTGAAGACATCTGATTACACAAATATGCGACCCAAAAAGTGTCATTCACTTTACGAAAGTAAAATTACCAAAAATACTTCTTCTTTTTTAAAGATGGAACAGGGTGAAAGTATATCAAACAGCATAACAGTTTTCTTCCGTTTTATGTTGTTCAGTCATTGAATTGAGTGATTTCTGTTTTGCAGCCAACATCACGGACAAGACAGCCAAGTCGGAGCCCAGCACAGCAGAAACCCAGGATGACACCGAGGCACAATCCCAGACCAGCTCGAGTGCAGAATCCAGAGAGGCTTCAGGAGCAGAATCACCTGTTGCTTCAGTTCCAGAATCCCCCAACAGTGGTTGCTCAGAATCACAGGAAGGTGTAGAATCACGCACCAGTGCCAGTGAAGAAGTGGCCAGTGTGGCAGTGGCAGACTCCTCTGATGCCAAGCCATCCACTGAGGACAGCTGTGCAGACACCTGTGTTCAGCCTGACTCTGACAGTGCACAAGACCAAGTGTCCAGCGGAGAGGGGGAGACTGAGGCACAGGTGAAGGATGCCCAGATAGAGGAATGTGATAGTGCCACTAAGGTGGAGGGGGGTGAAGAAAGCGGCACAGCAGCCAGTGATGCAGATGATAGCAAAGAGGCACAAAGTGTGGACACAGTGCCGACTGCATCCAAGTCCGATCCTGTCATCACCAACACTTCCCCGACCACCTCCGACACATCAGGAGCAGAGGATCCGGTGCCACCTGTATCAGCAGTGCCCACTTCAGACAGTGCAGAAGCCAACACAGCTGAAGACTCCTCTGAAGTTTCCACATCGCAAGAAAAATCCCCCTCCGCTTGCACGGCAGCAGCACCTGATGCAGAATCAACCAACCCCAAAGCATCAGATGCTGATGTTGTCAACTCTACTGCAACTACTTCATCATCAGCATCCCCAGTGGCCCTTTCGGCTTCTTCTGAAGAAGAGAGATCTGAGGAGGCAGACACCAACTCTGCAGTTGACATGGAGACGGACAGTGCTGAGGGCAGTGACAGTGTTCCCAAGGCAGCAGAGAGCACGGAGCCAGAAGCTACCACCACCAGCAGTGGAAGTGGTGACGTACAGCAGGAAGCCCCCTCCACAGACAGCTCCTCACAGCCAGAACCCATGGAACAGGACTGACCCCACACTTGGTGCAGTGTTCAGAGGACAGCTTTCATCAGCTCAGGTTGTGCCCCAGCTGCATGGACAGCCTGGCTGTGTCCCTGTGGTGAGAGACAGGCGCAGAAATGGCCCGTGTTGGCTGTTGGTGCACTCAACCTAATGGGCTCTGTTCTGGTCAGGATGTCTGCTGTTAATTTCCTTCTCAGGCAGTTTACCAGGAGTCACAGGTGTCCATAATTATGGTGATCTAGTGTTCCTAGCAAGCAGAAAATACTAGAACGCTAAACCAAACATACTGCCAAAACACCTGTACAAACTTATTCAGTCATTTGTGACTTGTCAGTCGTCTTTTGTCATAAGATTTTATAAATTATGTTATTGAGAGCAACTGGATGCCGTATGGAATAACTGATTGTGAAATGATTACATGTATTACATATAAATGACTCAAACTACACAATAGACTTGTTCAGAAACAAACTGGTTCAGTCAATAGAGGGTTTGCCATCTCTGCTTTGCGTAAACTATTAGAGGATTGTGAAAGTGGAGACAAATCTGCTGAAACATAGGTGTAACATGGCAACAAGTTTTGTTTGGGCAGTTCAAGGGCTCCTCACTCTGTTCCTGCAGGCAGCTAATATCTTCATTCACATACTTTATCATGGATACACACTGTCTATGATTTTCTTTTCTGTAAAATATTATTTATAGTATCCTTTGTTTGTCTGGTTGGGGCTTGCTTCTAGCAAAGTGACCCAATTTGTAACATTCTCAGAGTGTCTGTGGTTTTAATAACATTGATATTTTCTCAGGAACTACATACTTGTACAAATGCCTAAGGCAGCAAATCTGATTAGACAATACCATATTTCATCATTCTCTTGAATCAACGTTTAAAAGGTCATGGGGCCATACAGAAAATACAGCTTCAAAAACAAATTGTTGACTGAAATTGGCATTTTCTCAGGAACCTGTGAAAAAATAGATATTGGACTTGCATTACGTTGCTGCCTCCAGCAGATAAAAAGCTCACGAGGCCTTTTGCACTGTCAGTATATTTGAGGGGGAAGATTGTATTTCCTGACAAAAATGTCGCATGTTCAATTTCAGTATAAAAGAAAACGAACATGTTGTGATTGAAAAAAAAAAACATGCATTCTGATATCATGGTACACAAAAAACATTGTCAACATTTGCCCACAAATGAATTGCTGTGATTTTCACAGGTGATAATCTTCTCTTTCTTTTTGGTTTTTAAGCTTTGAAAGAAGTCCTAACATGCGTTACTTCCAAGCTTTTTGGTGTAAAATACAGGGAATGAATGACACTGAGGAGACTAATTTCTGAAGACAGTATCAGGTAAAAGGAAGAAAGAAAAATCCCTGCAAGAGAACTACTTTCTGAAGGGGGGAAAAATACATTTTTGTTGACTAGCATGGGATTGGTCACAATCAGTGAGAAGAATTTCCTTTTCAAATCGTTTACCAATATCAAGGATAGCATGCCAGAACCTTTACGGTTTACCAGTGTTGAGACTCATCTTGGATAATTGAGCATGAAACCATAGTTTCTGTGGCTTCTGTTTAAAGGATCAGTTAACACTTGCTTTGTTATCAGAATGTAAAACAGGTTCAGCTGCTGTCCAAATATTTGTTAGTACCATTGGATTCCTGACTGCAAGATCTAGTTCAGAGGGGGGAAAAAAGACCAACATTATTAAGACGGGGGAAAAAATTCAGATACTGAGCCATGCATGTGAACAGATTGTTGTCCTGCTGGCTCTGTTTCAACCATAAAAACCATGCAAGAAATGCAAACTTGCCAATAGCTCAAACCCATTCCTGCTATCGAACAGAGAGAATATTACATGTCGATTTGGGCATTTCATTAGATTGTCTAATGAAAGACATTCTGATGCAACATTGATCAGATTTACTTGGGAAAAACATTTGATTATTAAGGATTAGGGGAGGGAAGGGATATTTTTGTACATTTATCTTCTTTTTTTTTCTCCCGTATTTATTTTTACACATTTTCATGTTAGTGACTCCATTCACTTGATATACTACATTTAGGCATTGAGTCGATTGACAGTTTGCAGTTTGGGGAGTCCTCATTTATCAGTTCATGAGAGCAGAGCAGACTGTAACATGATTTTGACTGTTTAGTGTTAGTGAGAAACGAGAGAGTGATTATTATTTTTGGTTGTTATTGAGAGAATGGGAAATTGGCACATTGTTCATGTGACATTGTTGTGTGCCCACGTCACAGCATGTGGATCATGCAGAAATCAAGTTGTGCAAGAACCACAAGTGGGCTGTGTTGTGCATTGTTCATGAATCCAATGTGTTAAATGATTAAAAATGATAAAACAATGCAATATATTTAAATATTTTAAGTGTTCTGTTCCTGAATCTTTCTCAGACTGCTGTTTCATTGTGTCAGTGAACACTTCCTTCACAAACACATTGCATGGGTGGAACTATTGAACATGATAGTGCCTGCCTGTTTCTCTCCTCCCACATGTTCTGTCTCAATCAGATCACTTCCTCTTTTTTTGCACAGGCCAAACTGACACTACAGATAACGGCCAGATGTATCTGACTTCTGTTGCTTATAAAGTTATATATAAAACGTTACAGCTCAGCCAATAACACATCGCCATATCAGGGTTGAAATCATGTAAATATTGGTCCCACTGAACATGAAGAGAAAAAAAAAACTGGAAAAGACCAGACAATACAGTCATAACCATCCACGCAAGCACATAGGATATATATGCCTCTTTTGAGTCTGACGTTGACCATTCCATTAATTCCATTAACCTAACTTTACAGTTTAAATGATACTGTTGTATAACATTTTTGTCACAACAGATCTCTCTGTGAGATCAAATACAATTAACAAAATTATACATGACGGGCATACAAAACCAAAAATAGGGAATGGGCACCTCTTACAGCCTATGCACAAAAAAGAAAGTACCAAACTGTAATGTACAGAAAAAGGCAAAAAACAATTCAAGGTTTCCAATGGAAAAAAAATGGGTTGGTAAATTGAACCACAATGCAGAAAAATCAGAAAGGGAGAGACGGCAGAAAGAACTAGCTAGCTAAATGGGAAAATCCATAAACAAACTTAACAGAGCAATAGAGGTCATTTCTAGTGCAGAAGGTGGGGATATTACTCATTCTGAAATGATATCTAGCATCCCAATGGGGGAACTTGGATCTGAAAATCATATTGAAAACTAATTATCACCAGATCATTGTCTTTGCCAATATCTTGTTCACAGTTAAAATGAATTTCCACAGCATGGAAGTATTCACTGTCTTGGTTTGTTTTGTTTTTTTATTTGATGAATGAAGGTGCTGCTAATTCTGCTTGTTGAAGACACAGCATCCTAAAGAATAAAGATAGACCAGGAGTACATGCACTCAACACAAAATCAACACTTTCATCAACACTGATAATTTTGTCACATTTATTCAACATTATACTGAACATCACTCTTCTGAGGAGTGATCTGGTAGTGAATTCACCCTTTCTTTTTTTTGCGTCAATGCCACTGTTCACTGTCACATCACATGACAAAATATCAGAAAGTAGCACTATGGAACCCCCTTTTCAACAGGCGAGTAATGGTATACAAAGTGTAACTTGCATGTCAGTCGGAAAGGAAATTACTAAAACAAACCAGCAAGACTTTGATGTTACTTGTGAAATAAACAAAAATAAATCTTCACAATCTGTTGCAATACTTCTAACCAGCCATCAACTTCAAGTCACGAGTGGCAAGGTAGTATGGTAAGAGTGAATTTGTAGAAGATTTGAACTCCACTGAGGATCCTTCAAAGTCCACAAGATATTAGTGAGGAAGGTGGCAGAACGTTTAAGACGCTGATGTGCCACCAGTACAGTGTCCATGAATGCCTGGGTTCAAATCCTGGTCTAACCTTTTCTCCAAGATCCAAGAGTGTTTTCATTCTGATGAGAATTAAACCAAGGTCCCGTGTGCAGCGCACACTTGGCACACTAAAAAAGAACCCCGTGGCAACAGAAGGGTTGCCCTCTGGTAAAATTCTGTGGAAAAAATTCACTCTGATTGGCACAAAGATTGCAGAACACTGGACAAGCCTATCGGTCGCAATAGAACATCAGACATTTCTTGTGGAAGACCTGGAGAGAGAAGCTGAACAGATGCTGGATATGTTAACATTTGGATTTCCCCTATTTATTGGAATCTAATTTTCTATGACTGAGTGTACTTTAGATTAGTTTATAATGTTAATCCTGAAGTTACTATTTGAGCTTACAGAAATACTTGTCTTATTATGAAGTTGATAAGGAGTGAGAATTATCACATCAGACAATGGAGTTTCAAAAATGTTATCAGCCTTATAACTGTCCACTGATCTTGATCAACGGAAATTCAAACATCACCCCAATCAGCGGTGAACTCATTTATCATTCCCTTTGTCACATCATTTTAATATTAGATGATGACCAACCATATGGATATTCTGTTGCTAAAAAATGTAATAAACAGTACCAAATTCACCAGTAAAGGAACTTTGAAAGACTGAAATAAAGAGTACAATCCAAAAAGCACAAGCACACATTTGCCAAAAGTAGACAATACTACATCTAAATGGTACCTACCAGAGTACATTATTTCACAACACTTCTACAACAAAATAATGTCTGATGATACAAACTACACAAACACTTGCATTCTTAGAACACCAAGTTATCTTAAAATCTTTCAAATATTTCATCTTGTGGCAAACTTGTCCAGTGGGAACTGTTGATCTGTTGTGAAAGAAAGCACAAAGTATGCAGACTAAGGAGATACACACAAAGATCACCGTGTCATACAGCAAGGCATGTGGCTGCTTCAACAAACAAACATATTTGCTCTTTTAATGCTAACAAAGACACACCACAATTCAACCTAATGTCCATGTACCATTTGACATGTACCCACACAAACAGCAGAAGAAAAGTGCAGTCACCAAACAGTCTGGTCCTCTGAATTAACAGAAACTATCCTACTGCACCAGAAACAACATCACATTACCAGTGCTGGACAACAATCAAAGCTGTAATGTTTGTCAGTTGCAGTATGTGAAACAGCTAACTGACCAAATCTTCAATTCCCATCTAAATCTACCAAACACTTTCAGCTGTCATTTCAAATGTGTTTAGTTTGTGTGTGTGTTTCTGTTTGTTTTTTTCAAACTTGGTTTTCTCTTTAAAGTATTGCCTTTCATCTTAGTATTTTCTTCACTCAAAACAGGCATCACATTCAAATACATTTTGGATAATGAGTATGATCACAACACCACAGTAAAAACTAAAACCACACATAACAAGACTAACCAAGCTGTATGACAGTTCCTCAAATCTTATGACAAAAGTAAATCCCATCAGGCGATTCAAGGCTAAAGGTCACACTAACACCATGTTACTGCTGTCTATTACAATCATTTATTACAAGTTCTAATCGTAACATCCACAGACAAGTTCCACATAGAAATGAAAGTAACGAAATTTCCCTCCGTGTCATGGAGATTTGATGGTCACATGGTAACCTCACTTTCAAATACTTTTGTTGCATTCGTGTGTAAAGTTGTAAGTTTTATTCAGAATAAAGTCAGAGGTTAATCATGCCTAACATGATTAACTTGAGTTCCTCTAAGCCATGATGAGGCTCAACAGAGCTCTTGACAGCAGTTGATGTTGAACAGTGTTGACACTAATCCAAACCAACAGTGCTCAATACACATGGCCTTGGGGAACTGCAGAATACAGACTGCATCAAAACAGTGCACCACTTCGGAACAGCCACCATCACTGTGGGTAGTTTGCTGAAGTTGTTTTTTTAAATGTGGTGGTGTTTATATGTTGTTCTTTTTGTTGTACAGTTTAATCAAGCAATAAAGAAGCTCAACTGTCAAAAATGTTGACCTTCCAAGCAAAAATAGTCACAGTAAAGACAATATCAATTTTCAACACATTTTTACATCCATATGTGGTATTTCTGTTACAATCACTCTGAAACTGAGAGATACAAAATGTACATACTGTAAAAGAACCATCAAAAAATATTCATTACACCAAAATTTGCTTTGAACATTTTCTTCGTAGAAACAATTTCTGTACCTGTGTATGAACAATAAACCAGCCTCAAGGAAGTTATGAAATACCGAGTGGTATGTATTCTTGTGGTCTGACTACTGACAATTGGAGATTTAAGTTCAGCATACATTAAACAGCAAACATCAAAACGTGAACGCTGTGCAAGAGTGTGTGCGTACCTGGTATGTGTATTAATTTTTGTGAGCATGTTGCCACAAACTGTTTTCTATTCTCTGTACTTGGTTTGACACTGCTCTAATTTGGTCTGATCTCCACTGTGATTCATTTAAACTTTAAGCAGCTCTTTGTGACTGTGAAACTGTCAGTACTTTATTGACATACCTGACAAATCTGATGCCCACCTGCTTATGAAATCGAATTATTAAAAGTAAAACCAAATGTGTACTAATCAATTCCTGTGTTTTCATTAATGGCCCCTTGAAAAAAAACTTGCGTATATACTCACCCCTGTCAATCAATAATATCCACCTATTTTTTGTTTGAAGTAAATGTCAAAGCTAAAATTAATTAGGTCAGTTAACCTGAATCATACAGATCACAATTCTTGTTTTGATTCTTCAGTACTGTTCCCAGAGCCTTTAGTAGGGGCTTTGGCTTTCTGTTGGGAATCTTCAGTCTGGTCACCAGATTTCTTTGTTGAATCTTTGTTCTCCTTTGGTGAATCTTTGGCAGTCTGGCCACCAGATTTCTTTGTTGAATCTTTGTTCTCCTTTGGTGAATCTTTGGCAGTCTGGCCACCAGATTTCTTTGTTGAATCTTTGTTTTCTTTTGAAGATTGATCAGTATTGTCTCCAGAGCTCTTGAGTGGATCTTTTTTCCCTGCATCTGCATCACCCTCTTGGCCTTTTTGTGCAGATGCTGATTCATCTGAAATGATTTTAAATAATGTTAATACAGAAACAATATCTTACAATTTCTGTGTATGTCTGAAAAATGCACATGCAACATTTTCTCACCATACACTTTTTAGTTAAAGAAGAAGAAAAAAGGTTCGTATTCTGTTACTTCAAGGCAAAACATGAAGAAAGAGGCAGAAATGAAATGTAAAATAAACAAATATACATACATATGGATGCATACACACAAAATGTGTAATGACTTGAACAGTGTACTTGTCCTGGCTATCAATTAAACACACATCCAAGACACACAAATACACACCCTACCACTACCACTAACAACAGTCACAACACTGCCACAAAACAGAAATTCTAAAACAGAGACTTTCAGTCCATCTGGTACAAAAACTCTCGAAAAGGAAAAAAATATCTGGTGATTAAAGTTCTGTTATCACACAGAAAAAATGACCAGTGTTTTCACCGCTGATACCCTTACCTTTGTGCTGCTGGACACAAGCACCAGAGGAGTCCTTGATGTAACCTGGCAGACAGGCACAGGCGTAAGAGCCTGGGGCGTTTGTACACTGTTGGCCCTCTGGACACAGCTTGTCGCCGCCCTCGTTTTCACACTCATTTACATCTGATAACAAAGATAGACAAGATACATATTAATTAGACTATCACCCTATTTTTCACACTCATTTACACCATTCTGAAAACATAAATGTAAATGAATGATTCATTACACCACTGCCCTCTTTTTCACTCTCATTTATGTCGGAAAAAGAAAGGAGAAAGGTGGCAGAATGATTAAGACACTTGTCTGGCAATACAGTGTTTGTGAGGGCCTGGGTTCATTTCCTGCTGTCACCCCTTCTCCCAAGCTTAACTGGAAAATCACGGTGTCGAGTCATTTGGATCAGACGATAAACCAAGGACCCATACACAGATAAACCAAGGTCCTGTGTGCAGCATGCACTTGGCACACTGCCAAAGAACCTGTGGCAACAAAAGTGTTGTCCTCTGGTAAAAGTCTTTGGAAGAAATCCACTCCGATAGGTACAGTACACAAATATATATATGCATGCACTCAAGGTCTGCACAGTGTGTTCGGTTATGCCGCTGTCAGGCATCTGTCTAGTGGACGAGGTGTAGCACATATGGATTTGTCCAAATGCAGTGATGCCTCCTTGAGAAACTGAACTAAAACTGAAAAAAATATTAAATGAATTCTCTCTCATACTCCTCAAAAGAATTCAATATTGGGGAAAGAAATCTTGGGGTAAAATTCCTCCTTCTGCTCCACTATTAATACAAACTTTGATGGGAAAATGATAAAACACGCTCGGACATTCAGCTGGGAAAATGGTTCTGGTCTGTTCACACTTTAAAGATGTATGCAGTGTTACTGTTCATTGTTGTTTCTCCAGTTATTTTATCAAACTTATTAATACTGATACATCCCAATCTATTGCAAAAAATAGTACCATCCTTCATCAATCTATTGCAAAATGTAGGGAACTGAACGTTTGGATACAATCAGAAAATTAACTGAAAATTTTAAAAATCTGTTGCTGTGCAACTACTATTTTCTGTGTGTCTGTATCTCACTCATTCCAGACATCATCAACAACAGTCTGTATCAACATACAGTCAGGTGTACATGCCCAAGGTATCCCACTCATTCCACAAATTATAAACTGAGTGAACAAGACAAAGCAAGATACTTGTCATGCTGCTAACAGCATTCACATATCAAACCACAGCTGACACACATTTTTCATCCACTGCTTGTTCAAGTGCCGTAAGTTCCAGTTTCATTTTTAAGGGGTTGTTAGACCATGCAGACAGATCTTTATACGCAACACATCTGCTGTAAAAAAAAAATTTTTAAAAAAAAGAAGGAAATTTTCTATCTAAAATTACGTTTAAATAACATACTTACCGTGACCCAACTAGTGCAGACTCCGGCAGGGGTCTGACATTCCTGTCCTGTGCAAACTACTATCTGCCTATGCGGAGAAAACGAAAGTACTACGGCCGATAACCTCCCGGAAGTAGGTAACCTCCCCTTTGTCTCGCTGGCTAACGCCCTCTTTTGCCAGCAGCCATTATGACTCCTGTTCCTGTGCTCTTCATACGGCTAAGTTTTTTCGTATTTTCTGTCTGTCTGTCGATTCTCTGGTGTTCTAGTTTTTTGTCAAATTTTGTCTTGAATTTTTTTTTTTAAGATAAATAAAAAAAAATTTAAAAAGGGGGCAGCAGACGGATGACCTTCACATAAACCCAATGTACTGATCAAACCCAAAGAACCTGTCCAAGGCTTAAGAAAAGCATTACCATAAAACTAGAGAAAAAAAAAAACAAGGTGCCCTAAAGTGTGCCTTGAACAGCAAAGCCTGTTGTACTCACCCTGACATCCAGCCTCCTTGCTGTAGGTCCAGCCCCCCTTGCACTCACCACACGCCTTGGGGCCTGGGCCTGTGCAGTTCTGGCACGACTCGTCACATGCTGCAAAGGAAACATAGCTTAGACAACCAGTACTCTTTTTTTTTTTTTTTTCTTTTTTTTATCCTGTTCATTTACTTACACCATTTGGTTTGATGCACACTCGTTTCTGACAGAGAGAAAAAAAAAAAAGATGATATGGGTTGCTATGTGTATGCATTGGTAACCCCCCACACCCCCATCTCCCCCTCCTCTATACCCCCCCCCTCCCCCCACTGTCAGTGTTGTCAGATTTGTTGTTTTTGTGTAGCATGAATCAAACCTGAGCCATCAAGACTTTACCTCTTGTTTACTTTTCTTCTTCCTTTTTTTTGGGGGTGGGGTGCGGGGGGGTGTGGGGGGGGTACTATGTGTATACATAGGTGTGAGTGTTTTTCAAAGGGCCAAGCAAGATGCACTCACCTTGACAGAGCTTTTCCTCAGTGTAGAACCAACCCTCCTTGCATGCGCCACAAGCTTTAGGATCCTCTCCTGTACAGTTCTGGCACGACTCATGACAAGCTGCACATTTATTTTAGTTGCTGGGTTTTTTTTCGGGTTTTTTTTCATCTTCTTAGGAGAGAAAGATGATGATAAAACAGTCTAAGCTGCTTTTCATCTCTCACACACACACACACACACACACACACACATGAGCACATACACACATCATATACACACAACATCATTATCGGTTTGTTTGTTTTTTAGTATGAATCCCAGAAGGAAACAGCACACTGATTGTATGAACTGGTTTTAAAGAAGGAATTTGAACAGATGTTACAAGAGCTGACATGAAAATCACCAGTAATTGAAACATTTGTGTTGGATGTGATGGCCTGAGCTGCTGTGTGCTGTTCAATGCTGTGCTGTGCTGTGATGCCTGGTGTTTTGTGCTGTGCAGAGTGATGGGTTGTGGGTCATGACTGGACTATGGGCAGAGTATGTTCTGAATTATGTTGTGTCATCTTGGGCTGTTGGATGTTTTTTTAGTTTCGGTTACAGTGCGGGCTGGTTGAGGCTCTGTCAATGATTTGTCAATGATATGATGTCATTTGTGGGTCAAGCTATGATGGGTTGGGTTCAGCTGGGCAGGACATGACATGACGCCATACTGAATAAATAAAACGTCCATTTCATGGGGTTAGAACACATATATCAATCAATTCAATTTCGCAAGAAATGATAGGATGCTCGCTTGGGATTATTACCGTACATTTAGATGACAAACATGGTTTCAAGTGGGTAGGAGAGGGAGAGAGTGGGTGTGTGTGTGTATGCACAAGAGCATGTCTATGTGGCTGTCTGTCCGTGTTCACCTTGGCATCCCTTGTCGTCAGTGTGAAACCATCCTTCACTGCATTCCCAGCACGCCTTGGGACCTGCCCCTGAGCAGTCCTTGCATGACTCATGACACGCTGAGGAAGTAACAACAATACTGTCAGGGTCAACAACTGTCCGTTATATTTCTTATTTTTACCCCATGTAGATTTCAATAAATTTTACGCATTTTTAACCTTATATTAATACACACACACACACACACACACACACACACACACACACACAAATACATCCTACTTAGTAACCACAGCAAAGTTGGAACCATTCCAGCAGAAGATGTAGGGCATGTACAAAAAATCTAACAAATCAGAAATCACATTAATATATTTGCACGTAATCAGAATGCATGATGTACAAGCGATCACAGCACCTGAAAAATGCTTTCAATGCACTGACAACAAATCTCTTTACCTGTACACTCTGTGTGGGTGTCATTTTTGTGGGTCTGATAGTAGCCTGTGGTGCAGGAGTCACACAGTTCTCCTTCGTAACCAAGGCTGCAGTTGCACTTCCCTGTCCCCTCTCGTGTCCCCTCCCCCTGTCATCACAACCACCAGTCATTCAATCATTTCTTGTGTCCCCTCTGTCATCACAACCACCAGTCATACAATCATTTATTGCGTCCCCCCTGTCATCACAACCACCAATCATTCAATCATTTATTGCATCCCCCCTGTCATCACAACCACCAGTCATTCAAACTCCACCATCATTTATTGGAACCTAAATTCTAGCAACTTACTTACTTGAAATCCATGACCATCTTTTCAAGACCCCCCGCCCCCCATCCCTCCCCCCACCCTTTTTTTATATATACTTATTGTGTTGTAAAGCTCTAAGTTTTCCCTGTCAGATATTCCATGTAATCCCAGTGGCATCATTCACATGCTACTCATATCAAGCCTCCCATACACAGCCACACCCCCATCCTTGCTCATTCTGATGCACTTTCAGCACCAACAGTTCTCAAAATGGAAGAATTGTTTCCGACACTGCCAGCTGCTGAGGGCTGACAGAAAGAATCTTCTTCCTCTTCTCTCTCCACTCTGTAAAGAGTCACTGGGGCGCCACACAGAAGAACTGTGAACTAGATTGCTCCAGGTCTGTCAGTTGCACGCCTGGGTCTCTGCTAATGGTTTTCCCTGTCCATTCTATGGGGAGTGGGGGGTGATTGCCAAATGATTGTCATCAAGCAGGCTTCAGAGTTTTGTTGTTGTTTTTTCTCAACATCTTTACATCACTTCCCAATTCATATATAGAAAAGATTCAATCCCAAACTAGTCACTAATGTCATGTTATTCTGTCATCTTTCACCCACCCCACTATACCCACCCTCCTTGTCCCCCTCACATTCATTTCCCTTTTCTATTCAACCAACATGCAACAAGGACATGGCCCATTCACACTACATTACTCACATCACAAACTCCATTGCCTTTGCATGGTCTCTCCACACCACCAGTGCATTCAGTGCAGTTTGGACCAAACGTGTTATTTGGACAGCAAGCTGAAAGACCGAGTCAGCCAAAATAAAAAGTTAATAAATGGATGTGAAGAGAGCTAACCAGGTAGGTCAGGACAGGCAAGTTGACAAACAGGTGAACATCATATGCAGTGATCACCTAGCCAGTATAACTCTCAGAACAAATGCAAGTATGCATGCACGCAAGCACACACGCACGCACACACACACACACACACTTGAGTATGTGTGTGAAGACATTCACAAACATTTTGAAACAATCATGCAGGCACCAAATTCAATCACGTTATTCAATGTACACACTTAATCTTCAAACTTTCCACCCCTCTTCCAGGAGAACCTTGAAAGTATCAAACTGTGACAAATTCTCTGTGTGGGTACTTGGGGGTTGGGAGGGGGAAGGAAGGAGCATGCACAAGCACAGACATGTGTGAGGATATTTGTGCATGTTATGTTTCTCAGGTTATGACGGAGGCAGGCAGTGAAGATAAATTCTCAATGCTCTTTAAAATTCTGTCAAGGCATGCATCTCAGATATCCTATGACAGCCAAGTCCAGCTCCTTGCCTTCATGCATGGCTCAGTTTCTGAGCATGGTGGAACCATTTCTATGGACAGGAAAAGGGGGCAAAAGGCAATCACTGGTGCCTCCAAACCAGCTGTTTTCTATAACAACAGTGTGCAATCAAATGGTCTGTTACAAGATGATATACTTCACAGCATCCTTTTTTTCTCAGCTCCATTATTGTCATTGTTGATTACCGTAAAGTTCGGTCTATCGAGCGCACTGGTATATAAGCCGCACCCACTAAATTTTGGAAAAAATTGAACTTTATACATACATAAGCCGCACCGGTTTATAAGCCGCACTTATTTCTAGTACTGGAACACATACTGATACTACAGAAAAGCTGTCGATACTGTAGGTTATGAAATAAACATAAGCGGGAACAACACAAAGAAAAGCAAGCGAAAATACTGCTAGTGCCACAAAAAAACAATAAATAAACACAACGAAATTAAGATCCATAATTTAGAGATAGTCACATTTATTCAACGTCATCCTGCTCACTGAATCCACTAAAATCTTCGTCTTCAGTGTCCGAGCTCAAGAGAACCAGCACAGCTTCCTCCGCCATCTTGTCACTGACTTCAGCCTCGCTTTCACTTCATGAACATGAAGGTGGAGGTCACTGCTGGTTTGTCGCTTGCACTGTCGTCTGCTAGGTCAATCGCCTTCAATTTGAAGGCTGCATCATAGGCATAACGTCTCGTTTTCGGCATGATGAGGGTGTACGCTTGTGCAGAGTAGAACTGAATGCTGATCTGAAGACTTTAATGAGTGCGGATTTGATTTATAAAACGTGAACAGTTAGCACACTATCCTGAAGCTCATCCAAAAATTCATGGACAGAAATCATGATTTTGGTGAGTTGAAGGGCAGCTAAGAATAGACGAGAACGTGACACTCCCGGTCGTTAAAATCCTCAAATAAGCCGCAGAGGTTGAAGCTGGGGTAAAAAGTCGCGGCTTATAGACCGAACTTTACAGTAAGTGAGCATCACACATGAGTCTCGGCTTGTCTGCCAATACAGTATCTGTGAGGGTCTGGGTTCTGGGTCTCATCCTTTCTCTCTAGTTTGACTGGAAAATTAAACTGAGCGTCTAGTCATTCGGATGAGACAATAAACATGGTCATGCAGCATGTACTTGATGCACTGCAAAAGAACCCATGGCAATAAGTGTTGTCCTCTGGCAAAATTCTGTAGAAGAAATCAACTTTGATAGGTACACAAATATATAAGCATGCACTAAAGGCCTGGCTAAGTGCATTGGGTTATGCTCCTGGTCAAGCATAGCATACATGGATTTGTCTAAATGCAGTGACGCCTCCTTGTGAAACTGAAACTGAGCCCTTTGCCATACCTTTGACATTGTCAATGCAGAAGTACTGGTAGAATACGTCTGCGTCTTTCTTCAGGCCAGACTTGAACCAGAACTCCTCAATCAGCTCCTCATAATCCTCCAACACTTGAGGGCACTGAAACAGCAATGGCAAGGCAAAGTGAACCGGGGATCTTCTGTACTGTGCACATATAAGATTTCATATCTATCACATGTTATTCAAAGCCACGTGCAAGACAAAAGCTTACACAGTTGCAAACTCCCCTTTTCTACTTTTTTTCAATTTTTGTTTAATACCTTACAAAAAACAAATGGCTTTTAAAAAGCGTTGACAAAAATACACATTTCCCAACTTGAAACTCTCCTCAATCTTGTCCTTCCCCCTTCCTACTGCTCTTTTCAGTATTTTTTTCCTAATTCGTTTTCAAACACCAACTTCGGCACAATTACTGACTCGGCTTCTGGACAAAGCAAACTTGCAGTGGTTCATTTCATACTGTCACCTGCCCTGTCTCCAACAACAACTGGGGCGGGCCTTGTTCCACAAATTGTCAACTTTGCAACAAATCTGGCAGGAAAATCACAAATTTGAGAGAATGAACAACTGGGCTGAAATCGATTCTGTACCAATCTTACTTCAGCACAGTCGCTTTTCTTACTTTGATATATGTATCAATGTCTCTATCCTAGTCTGCCTCTCTATCAGCCTGTCTGTCTGTCTGTGAATATCAGAGAGACACACAGAGTATATTGCCCCTTGCCCCAACCCTTTCATACATGTATATGCACGCACGCACACATACATGCATGCACACACATGCACACATACAATAGTGTTTGAAAACTTACGGAGGATGAAACACAAAAAAAACTAACCTCCTTACTGGCTTTGAAACACAGTTCATCTGTGGCCTCCACAAGTCTCAGTTCACTGGAATAAGAAATGCACCACATGCGAACACACATAATCACAGACATATACATGTATATAGTCATATGTATTCATGATTTAGCATCATTTCCAGTATCTGAGTAAGAAAATAACACCCAAAATAGGTCAAGAATTTATCATCACTTGACCATTGGCACGCCTTGAAAATAAACAAAACTACCACTAATACAAGTGGAAGATACATATTCATTATGCTAAAATATATACTCCAGCAAATTTCATTCATGACAGCCCTTTCTATTTCATGTTAAAAGTACATAGCAAAACAAAAAAAATTTCTAATAATTCATAAAACTACATTGTTACAAAGCAAAAAATATGATTAAAAAAATAATAAATTCACCTGCAACAGATAAACAGCACTGAGGTGAGCAGCACAAAGCATGCAAAGCAAAAACAGACCAAAAAATTCACGATTTATTGAAAAAAAAAAGAAAAAAAAAAAAGGCCACTATTACCTGTCTGGATAGCGGCCAAGACGACTCTCTTCCCACTGAGAGTTGCCTCCCTCATAGTGTTTCTGTTTGGTTCGTTCCAGTCCCTGAAGTATGCACAGTTCTTCTCTCCTCATCAAGGCATCATTTTTCTTCACTATCTATATTTTGTTTGTTTGGGGTTTGGGGGGCTATTTTTTAGAAAAGCATGTATGTTTCATATATTACCCTCAGAAAAGAAAGATCATTCATT
The DNA here is from genome assembly GCF_041734735.1 of Babylonia areolata. Taxonomy (NCBI): domain Eukaryota; kingdom Metazoa; phylum Mollusca; class Gastropoda; order Neogastropoda; family Buccinidae; genus Babylonia; species Babylonia areolata. The sequence continues at coordinate 48,473,149 of NC_134883.1, forward strand.
CATTCATTCATTCATTCATTCACAAAACTAAGACTGAAAAACGTCCCTAATATGACATACCTTTCTTCCTTTTTCTTCCATCTCCCTCTATACACACTCTCTCTCTCTTTCGCTCTCTCTCTCTCTCATGAATGTCATCTTCCCCCAAACTTACACCACTTATTTTCCCAAGTTTATGTCAACACTATCTTATTTGCCATCTTTGCTAGAATGAAATAAATAAAGATTTATGAGAATTTTGTATTGCGGTAACTGAAGAAAAAAATAATGCAAAATATACCCCTCACCAACCACACAAGCTCTGCAAATACATGTCATGGAATACTATTGTAAACGGTTACATGAATAGTTCATGGACATTAACAATGCTATAATAAATCTAGAAAAAAGTGCACTTACCAATTTGAAATTGTTGACAACTTCTTTGCACACCGAGCACTTAGGAACTTGCTTTTTGTCTTGAGGGCAAAGAAATAATATAATAAGTGTGTGTGTGTGTGTGTGTGTGTGTGTGTGTGTGTGTGTGTGTGTGTGTGTGTGTGTGTGCATGCGCATGTGCATGTATGCGTGCATGTGTTGTACATGTTTTGTGTATGTGTGTGTGCGTGCACATGAGCGTGTGTGAATGTACTTCTGCACTGTGTGCTAGTCAAGCATGACTGTGCACTGTCAATCCAACCCATTCACACTGATATGTTCATTTCAAGGTGATAAGCTCTGCCCTTCCTCCTGACAAGCAAAAAGAAAAAGACGGCTGGGTTCAGCTAACTGTGGGAACGGCCACACACCTTTATCCACCTTTTACATTTTTCTTCTGGCCTTGTTTTCAGCTTTGGAAATGGAAAGAAAATAAATAACACCATTTGTTTCTGGGATAACACTGCTCAGATCAGCACTGACCATAGCAATGCAGGTTATCTTTTTTTCCACCATGTGTAAACCTTCACAATTAAACTCTCTCAGCCTGGACACAAAGCTTGCCAGGCCTTGCTAAGCAACGTCGATGCAGACCTCCTGTTAGCCGATTTATAATTATGGCCACACACAACTGGCTGACCTGCTGTCACACAGCAACAGTGACAGACAGGAGTAAAGAGATCTGCTGTGAGCAAGCTCAAACTGAAAGAGCAAAAAGAAGTGTTTCAGAAAGAAATGTATCAAAACCTTTTTTTGCCCCCAATGTTTGTTGTATAGGGAAGCAACCCAGTATTTATAACTGAATAGCAGCTTCCCTTATATTTGCTTTGGAACTGAACAATTGCAGAGTAAATGATCAGAATTATTGCTCTGTGCTATGCTCCTGGACTATGTTGTGGATGTGGATGTGCATTCATTCTAAGTTGACTATTGCTCACATGCTAACTTATGTTCAATAGTATGCCCCTACACACATACATTGCACGATACTGCATGTCTGCTAGCACATGTAAGAAGATATGTATATGTATACATTACATGACATTTGTGTATATTAGATCGAATGAACATTTACCTGATTTGGGCTTTTTCGGTTTCTGTATTGGCTCCTCTGAAAATCAAATGTAAATGTAAGTTCATCACACTGTTTTAAGCAAAGCCAGTCTTAAGGCCACATCAGGGCTATAAAAACAGAATGTTATTCACAGTAATACATCAATAAATGTAATCAAATGTCAATTTTTCCCTGCAACAGAAAAGTCAGTATAAATGTCATTCTGCTTAATTACATCTAGTCCCAGATACGTTTTTGGTGTCATGCCACTTCACACATTTTTTTTTCATCAGTTCAAAAATAAAGTTTATCACAGACTATGCACATCATTTGCAGATTGGACTGCAGGAATCTGGTGAGCAGTTCTTATGTGCAGTGCCTCAATGACTCTTCAAAGAGCTGATGGAGAAGAAGAGAAGATGCACAGCATCATTTCAAACTCTCTCCGGACGAAGGAATGCGTGAGCATTCCTACATGAAATGTATTCGGTTTCAGACGACGCAATGGAATAGCATTTTCAAGAAATAAAAATCCATCACACGCTGTACACGTGATTTTGTGATTAGCCAAGCAGAGTGCGCTATTCTGGGTAATTCCACAATCGAATGGTATGATTGGCCAGCCTGCCATGTGTGGCCCGTCTCCCTCACACACTGACAAAGTCACTGACCAGTCGTCTGCTTGCATGCCAGCCTGTTAGCAAAGCGGGCTCTTTCTCAAAATGTTGTGGAGCAAACAAGGCAGTGACGGCAACGTTTTAGTGTTGCCGGAGTACTTGAAATGCTACAAACTGAAGGGTCGGACATTGAAGAGGTGGATGATGACGAAGAACAAAGTGAATTTAATGCAGAAAGCGAGCATGGGTATGGTGATTCGGGGTGAAAAATTGGCATTATTTTCTACATATGGCAAAACTTTTAAAATAAGATGAGAAATTTGATTTTTTTTTTGTGTTTGTATATGTAATAGCTCAACACGTAATAAACCAGTTCTGAAAGTTTCATTTTCTTACTCTGTATTTTGTATTTTTTGTAATTTTTTTCCAAACGCTTACAAATGGGCCGTCTGTGGGGAAAAACAAGGGAGAAAACTTGGCGTCCCGAGTGAGTTAACTGATGAGTCATGATAGAACACATCCTACATAAACAAAAACAACCAAACTACAAATTGCAATCTATCATTATCAATTACATATCTCAAAGAATTTCAAAATGTATACAATGAAGTGAAAGGAGAAGAATATGAGGTGGGTTTGTTGCTGTTTTTTACTGAAGACAAAACATGTAATTCATTGTACATCTGTTAAAATAAGAAGAGGAAGAACACTTTCAAGGTAAAATTAATGTCTGCCAGCATGAAAGAAATTTTCATGTACAAATGAATCACAACAAAAACCACATTTACTGCCATGAAATCAAACTGACAGTAAATCATACACTGTTTCTAGTGAGTGTTTTTCAGGATTCATCAAATGAAATATTCATTATATATACAGAACATTCATTTGATAACTATCTACAGTCTGAGTTTTCTTCTTTTTGATTTTTTTTTTCAGTATGCTCTCCTACTTTTTTTCTGGTGTTTTATCTGTTCTGTGATAAGAGTAGTTGAGTTTGTTGTTTGTTGTTCTGATTTTGTTTCTTGCTTTTTTTTTTTTTTTTTGCTTTTTTTTTTATTATTACGGAGAGGCCATTGACTTCTTCAAATACTATAAAACCAGTCCAAGACTACCTAACAAAAGTTATTGACAATCCAAAACTAGTACTGATTTCAACATTATAAAACTGAATCACTGAAACACCATGCAAAGCATAAGATAAAGATCAAAGTTGGATATCAACAGTTCAAAAAAAAACAACAAACAACCAATAAATGAGTGAGCTTACCCTCCTTCACCTGTTGCACTGAATCTCATGCCAGCTGTCACATCACAGATCTGCCCAATCCACGCCAACGACAACCGACAATCACACCACCATGATCCTGACACCAGAAACTACAGGAGCACACACACACAGACACATCAGCACAGGCCTGTGCACTGGAGTCAGCGCAGTGACAGAGAAGAAAACCTGAGCATCGACACCATGAAAACCAAACAGTCAATAACAACAGCAGGCATCGCACAAATCCAAAGCAAATCAACCAGTGAAAGATCAATTCAGAAATCTGAAGGAAGTACACAACAAAGAGCTACACACTGGTTGATTTTTGTAGCAATACACTTATACAGAGCAAACTGAGTAAAAGAAAAAAAAAGAAAAAGAAAAAAACATTGACAGAACTACCTTTTAAAATATTACACTTTGCCAGAAATAATTCTTTAACACTGACTTTGCCATTTTTGGAATTCTTCACATGATAACTAGATTTAAATCATTTTCTTTTCTTATATAACCAGTCTGCACAAAAATTATAAAAAATATGAGATTTCATGTATGCACTTAAATATCCAAGTATTAAAAATATAGATACATCCTCTTAATTTTTGGCCGTTACATTCCCAATTCTTACTGAACTCCCATTAATAATGATGTATCGTTTACAAAAGACTGCATGGATATTCAGGCAGTCAATCCTCTACCCCTGATCTCTACCCATTCTGCCCTACCCCCATCACTCCCATTACCCCCGTCCTTCTTCCTGTAACAATTGTTACAAAACAGCATGTAAAACGCTGTGCAGTTCCATATAACTGTCCCCATAAGTACTGTCCATGCAGCTTCCAGTCAGCAATCAAAGCAGATCAATCCAAAATTTAACAATACATGAAATCTCAAATTCCATTTGTCCACTGTCAATCATCACATTATAAAATGGGACAAGTGTGGTCAACTGTTTGTTCAGTGTGATTTTTGTTGTTGTAAATGAATAATAGACTGCCAACAAAGCAACATGTTTGGAGAGGAATTTCAATGTCACTTAGCAGTTTACTGAAAATTTCTGCAGCATACCACAAACATGTACAGGCATGCACACACTTGTGAGCACACATTATCTTGTGAGCACACATTATCTTGTGAACACACACACACACACACACACACACACACACACACACACACACACACACACACACACACACACACACACACACATGTACACACACAATTAAAGCCTTGATTCTCCAAAAGACTTCAGCGCTTTCGAAGAGACAACAAGATCAACCTCAGCTAAGAGCCATGTACAGTTACAGAGAAGAGACCAGAAAACATAGACCTGACAACAGTACTCTGAAAGAACCAGAGCCAAAGATCACAACTGCACAACAAATACCAATGTGATAAACACAGCTTCACAGCTCACCCTTTTTCTCTGGGACACAAGCACCAGACAGATCCTTGACAAAGCCGGGCTGACAGACACAGACGTAAGAGCCAGGGGCATTTTTACACATCTCTCCCCGCTTGATACACAGGTCTTCATGGCCAGTGCTCTGACATTCATCTATGTCTGGAACACACAGAAAAAAAAATGGTCAGAACAGAGTCCATCCTTGCAGACATTACAAACAAACAAAAACAAAAAAAAAACACATAAAACACCCACAAAAATTTGCACTGATAATCACATTCAACACTAACAATAGCCCATGCATTTATGTATTTTCACTCCAGCTGACTTGAACTCACATAGATATATTTTGAAATGGATCAACTGTTCATGGACATCTTGCTTTAAATCAACATTTCCGATTTCCTCTCTCTCTCATTCTCCCCACGCTGCCTTAATTGTACCGTCCTGACCCATCTTAGAATTACTTGGTCTTGCTTGGCCTCTCTCTCTCATTCTCCCCACGCTGCCTTAATTGTACCGTCCTGACCCATCTTAGAATTACTTGGTCTTGCTTGGCCTCTCTATCTCATTCTCCCCACGCTGCCTTAATTGTACCGTCCTGACCCATCTTAGAATTACTTGGTCTTGCTTGGCCTCTCTCTCTTAATAAATATATTTATCTATCACTCTATATAAAATAAATATAAGCATCTATCTCTCCAGATAACATAAAATTATTCATTATTTATTTATTTCTACATAAAACAAACATATGTATCTATCACTCTCTACAAATAAATATATACATATCTCTCTCTATATATATATAGAATAAGTATATCTGTCTCACTCTATATAAGTACCTTTCTGTCTCTCTCTGTCTCTTTAACCCCTAGGCTGCCTGCATGACGAGATAACTCATCATGGCAAGCATGTATGCTTCGCTGCCTGCATGACGAGATAACTCGTCATCGAAATATTCTGACTTTTCCCTGGTTTGCATTCACTTCCTTGGCAAAAATAGTGGTAGTTTTAGCCTGGGGAATCTCTCTAGATTCTATTCATAGCTAGAAACCCCATCTACGTCATGAAGCAGTCCTTTATTTGAACGTTTTGGTTGGGTCACTGTCCAAGTGTTTGCCTGACTTCTCTCCTCGCTCGCTCAACAAAATGTCGGACTGACGCCGTGCTCTAGACATGCGATCGTGACGAACTAAATCAACCATGATTTCTTTCTTTAGCTGATGCTCAGAAAGAATTGAAGCGTAAATTCGAAGGAGAAGATAGAGATGAACATTTATAGGACGATCTGATAGAAAATAAAGGGAGTAATCAAGAGAGTGGCCAAGATGCGACTGTCAGTGAGTGATGCCGGCTGTACAGATGTTAGCAGACGACAGATGACCGAATTAGCAGCAGAGCGATATTCTTGGCACGCAGCCAACGCGGTCTGATGAGAACTGAATCAAGTGACCGTGTGAGAGGGGTGAGGAGGAGTGGGGGGTGGAGACTGAGGGGGTGTGGCCTCACATCCATCTTATCAGTTGGAGAAGTCACAATGTATTGTGTATCTATCTCTTAAAAAATATATATATATTGTGGTTGTTCTACTATGATTTTGTGTTTGAAGATATCCATTTGTCCAGAAAATATGATGTTTTTGTGCAAATTACCTGACTAATGTTTGTAATGAACAAGTTGAAAATGTGACAAAAAACAAAACACTGATTTCAAAACAACAGCATGTCACTAAAACTATATAAAATGGGAAAATAGCATGTGTTTTGTATTCTTTATTCATTTACCTTTCAGAAAATATATACTTTTATGGGTCTTTCTCCAATAACAAAGAGCACAGAATTTTTTGAAAATTTATACCCGTTCTTTGTGGAAAACCCCTGGCAAATAGATTTCACTTAAATCTTATTTTCCTGGCAGCGAAAGGGTTAATTCCTCCTACATTCTCCCTATTTACCTTCTACACATGTAAAATCAATGCACAGAACAGTACACATTCTTACACCCGCAAACACTCATTCCGCATACCCACCCAAACATTCTGTATTGTTTTTCAGATAGCCTTCGCTGCAGTTCCTGCACTTTGTGTGACCACGGCCATAGCAAGTGTCACAGGCAGGGTCACAAGCTGAAACATGCCACCAGATTCTCTGTCCAACCTCATCTCCAGCAACAACCAGTCGGCAGTCAAACTGTCCAATACCAATAATACATGCCATAGGAAGAACATATTTGAACCACTACCCCTTCCCTTATTGTAATGGAAAGCACTTATCAATAGGAAATAACTCTTATTGTTTATGTTTTGCATGTGCATGGGATACTGGGATGTAAACAGTTCCCATCAATGCATTTAACAAGGTTGGAACTCTGATGCCTGTTGTGTGTTATTTTGAGTATGCCCACAATTTAGAAGCTATCAACATTAGACATATTCCAGACACCCTGTACTGGATTGCTTTTTGTCCTCAGGAAACTGCTGGCTATAAAAGTACCTCAAAGCGTATTTCAGGGGGGAAAAAAAGAAAGAAAATTAATCAAAATACTATTCATACTCATTCCAGGTGGGCTGGTGTAACAAAACTTTCATCAGGGACCATGCAGGAATATATGTCTGGAGTACAAGCATAAACTTATAAACAAACACAATGGGCACATATATGTTTACAAATTAACAATGAGACAGATTCATTTTCACCCTATGCAGCCATATGCATACTCATCCAATTATACATACACAGTCACGCACACATACACTCAGATATGTTTGCACAAAAATGTACAAGCTTCTGTACACCCTGATGCATTGCTATAGGAGAAAAAAACAAAATCACACACACACACACACACGCACACACACACGCACGCACACACACGCACACACACACGCACACACATGCACACACACACACACACACGCACACACACACGCACACACACACGCAAACACACACATGTAAACACACACACGCAAACACACAAAAAAACAACACACACACACACACAGATACAGACACACCAGTATCACTAACTATTGTTGTCGGTGGTGTCAGCTTACCCCTACACATATAGGATCCCTGTTTGTTGGCACAGTACTCTTTCTCTCCACAGGGCTTGGACAGGCATTCATTCACATCTGCAACACCAACATGCACCATCAGAAAAAGTCACTCAGCTTAAAGTCAGCAGCTGAAACATTACATATGAGCTCATGCTGCCTTTCTTCTTCTTCTCCTCTTCTTCGTTCGTGGGCTGCAACTCCCAAGTTCACTCGTATGTATATGAGTGGGCTTTCACGTGTATGACTGTTATTACCCTTCATGTAGGCAGCCATACTCTGTTTTTGGGGTTGTGAATGCTGGGTATATTCTTGTTTCCATAACCCACAGAACGCAGACATGGATTACAGGATCTTTAACATGCGTATTTGATCTTCTGCTTGCGTATACACATGAAAGGGGTTCAGGCACTAGCAGATCAGGCGCCGTTACCAAGATTCGAACCCAGGAACACTCGACTACTATGCCCGTCATGCTGCCTTTCAAAGCATGAGTATATGATGTGTATATATAGACATGTAGACAGACAGACAGACACACACACACACACACATTTATAATATATATACATATTTACTGAGAGAGAGAGAGTGTGTGTGTGTGTGTGTGTGTGTGTGTGTGTGTGTGTGTGTGCGCGTGTGTGTGTGTGTGTGTGTTTGTGTGAGACATGCAACTGTTATGTGTCTGCATATTCTCTATCGAGATGAATAGTATGCATATTTTCTATCAAGACCAATAGTAACAATTATGACATAACATAACCATAGAAGACCATCACTGCAGACAAGTTACAATTTTCTGGTGAACAGGTTTTATGATAACATCTGATTATGTTGGTTTGTTGTTTTTTTTAATTACTTTTAACATTAACAACAAAAATCTATTACCTTACCAGCAATAAAGGAAATTTTCTTCCTAAAATTATGTTTAAATAACATACTTACCATGACCCACTAGTGCAGACTCTGGCAGGGGTCTGACATTCCTGTCCTGTGCAAACTACCATCCGCCTAAGCGGAGAAAACGAAAGTAGCTACGGCCAATAACCTCCCGGAAGCAGGTAACCTGTTATTGCATGTGAATGATATCACCGTTTTCTTCCAAAAAGACATGTAATATTACTAATAAATTGGTGCGCTGAGATAATGTAGTGACAGAAGCAAACATTCATGCATGTTATTTGACATTGTTTAATGAGGAACATGTACCTAACAATATCAGACAAAGAACATGCTTCAGGAGGTGTTCCATTACCTCGACATCCTTTGTCTCTGACAAATTTCCACCCATCACCACAGTCGTAGCAGTCCTTGGGCCCATCTCCGGTGCATGTCGTTTTGCAGGATTTGTGACAAGCTGTAACATGGCCATACTGTTTGGATCAGTCATCTTTTTTCAGAAAAAAAACACCTCTTGTCACAGATACTGAGATAGTATAATTTGCCCAACTCAGCACAAAACAGAGTAAAAAGAATAGGCTGCTGTGTCACTGTATCATGGACTAAGGAGAATGCACACTCTCTTCATAATTAACTAAAACCTAAAATATCACAGATCACAAACCAACAAAGTTTTTGTTTTGACTTCCTTTCCCCCCTAAAAGAAACACTGCTGCATAAAGCAACCGTTCATCTTTCATTTCCTCTTTTTTTTTCTTCTTTTTTTTTTTCTTTCTCTTTTTGTCATCAAAAGGGAAGGGTGTAACCTGCAAAGGAAAGTGAGAAATCTCTCACAGATTTTTTCTCTTCTGTACTTGCTTTGTATGGGAAATTAGTTGTACTGTGTAATCTTTTGGCTGGCATATTTTGCCATATGTCCAATGTTTTGGGATGAGCTATGAAGTGGGTCATGTTAAGAGACAACTGCCAGGTTTTAACCCTTTGAGCCCTGAGTTCCTGAGCAATATTAACCCTTCTGCCTGAGCTCCTGAGCCAAAATTTGCAAATAATTGGTATTAAACCCTTTCAGCCCTGACCACCGCTTTACCGGTAGCAGAGAAAAATGACATAATGCCCAGCCACCGGTTGAGCGATGCGTAAACACTTGAAGCATGCAGTCTCAATCTGGCCCGAAAGGGCAGAAATCAGGGACAAAACGTGCGCGAAAACAACTGTACACAACGCAGCAAGTAATTGATACGCTTGATGACTTATCAGAAGTAGAGTATGACAATGATTACTCTGACAGTGAGGTGGAATTCGAATCGGATTATTTTGCTACAGATAGTGATGTTGAAAATGAATCCGAGCATGCAGAATCGGTTGATCAAAGGAGGCGTGTCAGGTTGAGACTCTGCACGCTTCATGGTAGAAATTGATCTTTTTTATCCAAAGCACATGCACTAAACACAGTGAAAAGGCGCCTTCCCACCACCAGTAAAGCGGTGGTCAGGGCTCATAGGGTTAATGAAATGGTTGCATGCACCTTATATCAATTTTCCTTATAGACTGCTGACACTGGGACTGCAACAGACAAACCCTGGTGTGACCATGAATGGGGATGAAATGATCTGTGTGGGAGTTATGCCACTGAGACAGTACAGATGATTGGGCAGCAAACAAAAAAGGTTGCATGCAATGAAGTTGATTGCTTTTCACTCGTTTCATTGCTTGCTTTTCACTCATTTCAGCCTGTCCAGTCATTTTCTTCTCACTCTCTGTCTCTCTTTTTTTTCCCCAACCCTGTCACATGTGCACCAACCACTGACAACATTCCAGATTTCTTTATGTACATATACATTTCATCAATGTGTGATAGCAAGCATATAGTAAAAGTCCAAAGTATTTCTTAAAAGGGAAACTCAACTAATCAATGGGTTTGTTTTAAAAATTATACATTCTTGTTAATTATGTAAGCATTCTTGGTGTTCATTTAAAAACTGACAATAAAAATGGATTACCCTTGAGAAGGTACTCAAAGGAGTTGAACTAATTACAGATGAACATGCATGTTCTTAAAATTCAGCATATTTTAAAGAAAAAATACAGAAACTTCATACATCCACATACAGCAGTTAATGCACACATCTACATACAACAGTTAATGGACTGTACTTCAAAACCCAATCTGAAAACTTGGGCACAAGACTTTCGTCTCGTCAAAAATATGCATCAACATAAACTTTGCATCCCCCCCCCCTCCGCCTCCCACATTCCTCCTTCCCCCTCCCCCCAAAAAAACAAAAACAAACCAGAGGTCTTGAAAGACTAGGTACCTTTACAAATGGTGTGAGTCTCATTTCTGAGTATTTCGTAGTGTCGCTCATCACAGTTCTCACACAGGCTGCCCTTGTACCCGGTGTCACAGATACACAGGCCATTGCCAGCTCTCATCCCTGAGCCCTGCACACACCATCCAAATACATGACAGTCTTGAAACCATTGACACTTTAGTCATGAAATATTTGAAAACAAAACAAAAACACAATCTGCTGCATCTGTCACAATAAAACAAAAAGTCACACAACTGTACACCTGTGCATATACCTCTCAATGAAAAAAGGAAAAATTCCAGTTTGGATAGTATACAGTAAGGCTCAACACTGGCTGAAACAAACATATAAAAAAAAAATAAAATAATTTTAAAAAAACACACACACCTCAAATCATTCACAAAATTCATAGCATTTTCACAATTTGGACAGTTTTTGTGTCACCAGCTGAAATGTTCAGTCTCCTTTCCATATCTTCGTGTGATATGCACGTTGCTGTTCCTTACATTCAGAGGCACGACTTTGGTTTTGTTTTCAAATTATGTGGGTGAAGAACCCATCACTTACACTTTCACTCCACTCTTGATTGCAAGGCTTCTGCAGATTTATCATTCTTACCACTATTCTGACCCCCCAAAAAAAAACCCAGCAAGGATGGGATAAACAATGTCAACACAACATTAACTACAAGAAGCAGACAGCCCACAGAGATCACAGATATACTAACATCACAACGTCCATTTCCTCGGCAAGGTCTGTTTCTGCCACCTGTGCAGTCCTCGCAGTTTTGACCAAAAGTGCCTTTTGGACAGCATGCTGGAAAGGAAATACAGGCATCAACTATCAACATAACATTATGAAACAAATTTGTCCTTCATCACCATGTATCTGTGTGTGTGTGTGTGTGAGTGTGTGTGTGTGTGTGTGTGTGTGTGTGTGTGTGTGTGTGTGTGTGTGTGTGTGTGTGTGTGTGTGTGTGTCTGTGTCTGTGTGTAGGGGTGGGGGATGGGTGTGTGTGGCTATGGGTGTGTGTGTGTGTGTGTGTGTGTGTGTGTGTGTGTGTGTGTGTGTGTGTCTGTGTGTCTGTGTGTGGGGGTGGGGGGTGGGGTGGCTATGGGTGTGTGTGTGTGTGTGTGTGTGTGTGTGTGTGTGTGTGTGTGTGTGTGTGTGTGTGTGTGTGTGTGTGTGTGTTCTTTTTGCTGTTTTTCTAATTAGGCATTTCTTTATGGGGGATAGGTGTTTCATCAAAAGGCATTCTTTTCCAAGTACTGTTGAATCTGAACACAGAACTGAAACTCAGTCTTTTAATTTAATCCTCCTGCGCTCTTTTTTTCCTGCCAGGTCACCCAATCAGTTCATCACAGCTTATCCAAATAAAATGAAGCAGAAAGGTTTGCATTTAGCCACAAGCTTTGACCCGCTGTAAAACAAGTTTAAAAAAAAAAAAGTACCAATACAAATAAGTGTGACAAAGACTGAAGAGTGAAAGACAAAAACAAAGACATGCAAAGGTGGAGAGAACACAAACTCTGGCACAAAAAGAGACAGAATGGCAAACTATTGGGCAATGGTACTGTACAGTGCAAAGAAAGAATGGTATTCACTTGGACAATGGTATTATAATGTGAAGAGAAAGAATAACGTATAGAACATGGACAATGGTACTGTAATGTACAACTACAAGTATGACTGAAATTATCTTACCTTTCACATTATCAATGCAGAAAAATTTGTGAAACGCTTCTGCAGTCTTTTCAAAATTGTCATTATACCAGAAAGTTTCAATGAGCTCCTCATATTCTTCCAAGAGTCGTGGACACTGAAAAAACAAAATCAAAAGAAAGTTTTAGCAAGTGGTAGATTTCTTAATGAGGAAAAAAATCAAAACAAAATAAAAACAAAGAAGAATGAGACCAACAGCTACTAGAGTGAGCGTCTCCTTGTGAGTGACTGCAAGTAGGAATTTGAACTTAACATAGAGACAGAGAGAACGGGAGAGAGAGTCTGTGTGTCTGCGTATCTGTGTGTGCATACATGCTAATACACATGTCAAAATCATAAATATATAAAACTATTCATCTGCATACAAGCATAAATGTAATAGTGAAAATAAATTTATATATGAATAAAGTCTGCCATACCTCTTGCTGTTCATGGATATCCTTGCATAGCTGGTCATATATTTCAACCAGCCTCGTTTCACTGCAATAACACCATGGCTTCACATTAATATAACCACATTCGCAAAAAGTAACTACCATTAACTTGTGACACACAAGCATATAAGACATACTGTATCTGTATCTGATGTCAGGTATCATGGATATTCCCATTATGTTCAGTAACAGCAGAAACATTTTTCTGTCAAAAGCATTACAGTTACAAAATATTTCAAGTCAGCGCCCTTTAGAATTATTTTGTCCCTCAGTCCTTTCTTTCATTCTTAGTGAACTATTTTTCTTTCCGGAGAAGCTGTCCCCTTTTGCAGTCATTTCCTTTCACTCTTTGGTTTGAACTGACAGCAAAGACTAAGGAACAGAGCTGATGGTGGGTGAGACTGGCAGGGACAGACACTGTGATACTACAGTGGTTAAAGTGTAGGACTTTCAATCTGAGGGTCGTGGGTTTCAATCCAGGTCACAGCGTCTGATGGGTTTAAGGATGGAGATTTCTCCTATTTCCTGAGTCAACAGATGTGACATGTCTGCTAGTGTCTGAATACCCTTTATGTGTATCTATGCATGCATGAGATCAAATATACATGATGAAGATCCTGTAATCAATGCCAGTATTTTGTCAGTTTTGGTTTTGGAAACAACATACTCAGCATACACACCAAAATAAATAAATAAATAAATAAATAAAAGAGTGAGTATAGCTACCTATATCAGTATACGGTTGGGTGAGAACAGTCATGCATGTGTAAACATATCAGGTCAACAATCAAATCAATCCCATGAGGAAGGAAAATGAACATTCTGAAAATCTGTCCCCCCCCATACCCCCTGCCCCACCCCCTCCCCCCCTCCCCCTCTCTCCAATATATATACATACATACATATATATATATATATATATATCATTGGCCTCTGTCAATCAGTGTGACTATGGATAAATCCTAGTACATGTACATGTCTGCCCTCCTGGTACAGCCCAGCTTGTGGCTGAGCAAACCAGTGTGTGAATGACAGTCTGTCACACAAGTCACACCAGTGGATTGACTCTGTGCAGTTTAAACTGCAGCATTCCCTTCTGTGGATCCACTTTTCTTCTGCTGCACACATCAGTCTTTCTTCTGATTTCAGTTGCTTGGAGTGTGTCTCCAACTGAAGCAGTTGTCTGCAAGGCCCTCCCAGTGTTCTGTGTCAATTTCAAAAGCCTTTAAATTCCTCTTGCAGATATCTGAAGCACAGCTTGGTCGACAAGTGTCATATATATACATATACATATATATACATATATAATGAGATGCCATGGCTGATTCAGCAAAGACTTCTGATCCAGTGGTCAGGGTTCAAACCCCTGTTTTGACATAGTGTTGTTCCCTTGGGAAATGTACTTTACTTCACCCAGGTGTGAGTAGGTACCTGACTTGGTTGGGGAAGGTTAAAACAGTGGAAGGAGAGGACTGCCTCCGCCCTGACCCCGACCCCCACCCCACCCCACCTCTATCAAAAATGTTCATTAGCAACTTAACTAGTCCTGTGAATCAAACACTATGTTTTCATTCAAGCATTTGTGGTATTCTTAATATACTTGTTAAAACATGTAAAAGTGAAACAAAAGAACAAACAAAGAAACAAAAATGTTGTCTTACCTGTTTTTATCAGCGTAAGTGTACTTCTTGGTACGTTCTAAACCCTACAGTAACAAACAGATTCGTTTGGACATGACATTCTGTGCGAGGGTAATAATAAATTATCTGAATATATACATCAACTTTTCAATCATACAAAGTGACACAGGTCTACATTCATAACATTTTGAAGACTAGCAACCACAGCTCATTCTGTGGAACTGCTATTGCTTCAGAAACCTTTAATAAATATGTTGTAACTTAAGGCTGACAGTTCAAATCCAAACCACTCTATAAGTATAACAAATTAAAATGACACAGGGACATGTTTCTGCTCCAATCAGATCTTATCAAAACAAATTCTCTATTATTCCCAAACCAAGTAACCATCATAAAAAATACAGGAAAAAATGCCACCATCATGGACATATGTGAGCATATTCACATCTATCTTCCCCCAGGTCTATGTTCTCATGACCTGGTCTATGTTCCTATGCATAGACCTCTCTTCCCCCAGGTCGACATTCCCACCAAAAATGTTTTGGTAGGTCTATTTTCCGCCAAATGTCAGTAGTCAGTAGTTATAAGTAATGGTCAGTGGTCAAAACCAGTGAAAAAGTATCAACATTATGTAAGTACTCATACTGCCATATATGAAAACATGTTAACATAACACAAACTGAAATATTTTTGGGGTAGTGGTTAGTACTAGTCAGTGAATAGTCAAACTGGGTAAAGACGACTTAATAATAATAAAATGCTCACTGCATTCGGGAAACTTTTAGCAGTGGTCAGTAATGATCAGAAATGATCATCATTAGTCAGCAGTGCTCAGTTAATGGTCAAATCCGGTCTTCTTCATTTGTTGGCTGCGACTCCCACATTATATTAACTCGTACACATGAGTGGGTTTAGACAGACAGACACAGACAGACAGTTACACTGATTACCCTTTGTCAATTAGCAGTCACAAATCTACCAAGACATCATAATATCATGATGATGATATATGAAATGAAATGCACAAACGTGAAGAAGAAGAAAAAAATCTGAACACTTCATTCTTATGGTCAGTAGTGGTCAAAAGTGGCAAGTAGTGGTCAGTAATGGCCAGCAGTCAGCTAGTCATAAGGTCATCTCAATAAGTGTAGATACTGCATAACCATCACAAAGTTAAGTTGAGCACTGTGAGTGGTCAGGCAGTGGTTATTAGTGGTCAGGAAACTTTCTCAACACCTGCCAAACATAAAAATGCAAAGATGTGACTAAACAATGCAATCTGGGGCCCTGATTCTGGGATAACACAGACCTGGGGGTGGGGGGGGGGAGAGCTGGTGGAACATAGACCTGGGGGAATAAAGACCCAGAAATTGTTAATTTGGGGGTGGGTAGGGGGAACATAGACCTGGGGGAACATAGGGCTGATCCACAGGCACAAGTAATGAGAGATTAGCTTCAATGGGCTGACCCCCCATCATGTTCCTGCAAGGCTATCACAGTATCAGTAAGCAAGCACACACACACACACACACACACACACAAAAACAAAAAAACAACAACACTCACCTTTCTGAAATTCTCGACTACCTGTTCGCACGTTTCGCATTCATAGTACTGTCTATGCGGCCTTTTCCTTCTTTCACGGTAATCAAACCTCCCTTCGATTTGGTTTGCTGATAGTGTGAAGACCAATAAACACACGGACAGCAACGTTGTTTTCATGACTTTCGACTTTTCTCCCAAACTACTTGTAATATTGCCAGTATCTCTGTTCACACCTGGCACTCTGGGGTCGCTTGAAAGGATGTGGAAGAAGACTAACCCACACCGCTTTTCGACTGATATGGTCGACTGTTGTGTGCACCTACTCGTCAACCGATGACAGCGTGAAAACTTGACGTGTCTCTCTGCTATAAGCTGTCGCCGCCGCACGGCGCTTTTTCTGGAACTGATAGCAGACGATAATTCAGTCAGTTGCTGTTGATGCGTTGCAATGATGTCTTCAGTGGAAGCAAACAACAGGTTCCACTCCGTATTCTTACTGTTCCATTCCGACGTGAGGGAGAAATTCACTGTTGTTTCTGAATTAACAGTCCGCCGTTCCGTTCGCAAAACTGGTCTTTTGTCGTCTGCTCGCTGTCAAATGAAGCGCCTGCACATGAGCAATATTTTCAACCAATCGGTTCTGGCCACGATCACGTGCACGGATCTACACACATAAACACAGATCGATGCCAAACAAACTTTCGACCACAATTGGACCTGTAGCGCGTGATAGTTTGAGGCGAGCGTATGGCGCGCGCGGCATCCATTGTACTCCTCAACCCTGTGAACGAGAAAGCCGAAATAAAGTCCTGCTGTGTTGACAAGCACTGTTACAGGCCCTGCATCTCACTTTGATACATCCGTTGGAAAGTTGGAATGCATTCGCACCATACATCTATCTTTTATTACCTTCCATCCAGCTACAAACCCTTGAAAAGAAAATAAACTGTGCCTGGAGGGCCCCCAGTGCCCTCAAGCAGAAGGCGTTGCAGGAGGGGGCCTCAGCAACATCAGCTGGGAGGGAGTTCCAGTCGACAACGGTCCTCGGAAAGAAAGAATACTTTCTGTAGTCAGTACGACATCGGATTCTTTGTAGTTGTTGGTTGTGGTTGCTGCAACGACTTCTTCAGTTTGAGGCTGCCACTTGAGATCGGCGCACTGAGGAGACGCAAGCTTGATCGTTGAGGATCTTGTGGAGCATTGCGTGTCTGGCGCAGCGACGTCGTTGTTCGAGCACTGACGGGCAATTCGAGAATCGTCAGCATGTCTGTAATACTGGAACTGTTGTGGTAGCGTTTGGTGACAATCTGACTGCTCTTCACTGGACTTTCTCAAGGGTTGTGATGAGCTTGTCGGAGTTTGGGCCCCATACAGTGCAGGCATACTCCACAATTGGACGAACCATTGCTTTGTAGGCCAGCTCTTTGGTACGGCTGGAGCACACCTTCAAGTTCCTTCTCAAGAAGCCCAGTGTCTTGTTGGCCTTAGCGCATATGTTCTCGATGTGCTGAGTCTCCAGCATGACCCCGAGGTAGTTTGTTGAGGTGACTCTCTCCAGTGTCTGGCCGTTGAGGGTGTAGTTGGAGAGAAGAGGAGAGTGGCTTCGAGTGAAGGGCAGCACACTGCACTTGTCTGGGTGGATGACCATGTCCCATTCTCTCTCCCATTGTTCCAGGCGTTGCAGGTCCTCCTGAAGCTTGGCTGGGTCTTCTGCACATGTGATAAGCCTGTAGACTGCTGTATTCTCTACCGTTCACTTTCTCTATAACCATGGAACAACTCATATTTCCTCTGCTATTGTTGTTGTGTGCACGTGTCAAGTGAAAGGTATATAAACAGACTTTTCTTTAATGATGTGACGTGCATTGGTTATCTTCAGTCCTAGTAAAGTTAGTCCTTTGTTTGATGACTGATTGGTGGTAATCAACATTTTGTGTGTTTGTTCAGGTGTGACTGCATATACGTGTGTGCAAAGTAGCTTTAAAGACATACTGGATAAGTATGTCTGTTCTTTCTCGTCTATTATATGTAGAACTAGAAGAAAAAAGTCAGCTGAAGTGCATGCATCCACTGTGTTGCTAGAACTTGCAGTGGAAAAAACGAAAAGAAGGAAAGTATACTGTGAAGTTATCAATGGCCACATGGGAAAGAGAAAAGAGTCATGTAAATGGTGAGTCTATGACAACAAAAATGAAATTGTTTGTTGTTATAAGTTATTTGCATTGTATTTCTTTGTTCCTCCTGTGAATGCCTCCTTCTGTCTTTGGTTTCCCTGTCTTCTTTCCAGCACCTTCTTTCTTTCTCCATCTCCCTTTCTCTGTATTAGTCTCTATCTCTTTATCTGTTTAGTGCCCTTCGTTCTTGTCTGCCATATG
>NC_134883.1:48496900-48599400 GCF_041734735.1 Babylonia areolata
TTTGGATACTCACAGACAAATACCTCCCAAACCTGTACAAAGTTCAGCAAACTACACAGATTCTGATGATGAATGTTTGCATGAGACTCTTCGGCCCAAGAAACACCAAGCAGGCAGTTTCCGTGTGGAAGAAGACGACAGACGATGGAGCACAGATGATGACTATGAGGACTACAAGCAGGTGAGGAAAAGAGCACTGAGCGGTGCTGCTTATCACAGTCCCTCTCCAGAACCCATCAAGGACTGGAGGGAGGGGAGACAGTTCAACACACAACCTGATCATCGGAACATGAGGACTTACTCCCAGTCTGGGGAGGATTCTGATCGAGAGCATTCAGATGCCCCACCAGTCAAAAAGAAAAAAGTCAAAAGCGCCAAGAAGAATGCAAAATCTAAAGAGAAGAAAAACAAAGCCGCTGTTCAGAAATCTACTGCAGCAGCATCCAAAATACAGTCACTGATGGATGTGAAGATTCCCAGCAGTGTGAAGAAACAAGTGGAGCAGAGCACCACCAGCAACACCAGTTTGCCCAGACTTGGGGAGGGCCGGTCAGACTATAAGTTTGGACGTAACAATGATGACGCCACTCGCAGCTTTCCACGAAGTCAGGATGATGACAGAACCACATCAAGGTACAACGATGACAGCAGCAGGAACCGTTCTCGTTATGATGATGATTATTATCAGGATCATCGTAGAGATTCTTCGTTTGGACATCGAGAATCAGAATCTGACAGAAGGGGGCATCACTCTCACAAGGACAGCTACAGCAGCCGCCGTTCTCCTGACTATGACCATAGAACATACCAACAGAATGATGACTATGAGCGAGGGAGAGACCGTCAAAGGAGAAACAGCTTCAGTCGAGACGGAAGGAACAATACAGAGGTGGTGGGTACCAAACGAAAACGACAGAGCTCTGTGGAGCGTCGCGATTGGTCAAGGAGCGGAGGTAGAGCAGCTCCGCGAGACAGGTCACCTGACTTTGGGAACTACACAGACAGTGACCAGGACTCCGAGCGCGGAGGTAGAAGGTCGTGGAGAGACGAGAGACGAGACCGACAGCCCAAGAAGAAGGATGAGGATCGAGAGAGAGGGCAGAAGGGAGAGAAGAAGTCCAAGTCCAAACAAGAGCAGGCAGTGAAGGGCAGTCAGCGCTCCAAGAAGTCGGCAGCTGCCAAGAAAGACAACCCGGTGGAGGAGGTCACTGCCAGGTAAGGAACCATCAACACCTGTAGCACCTCTTTGCTGTCCCTAATTGGTAACGTAACTGCTGATCACAGCTTTTTCTTGAGGAGGAAGTTAACGTCACAGAGTCAGTGACAGAAATAGAAATAAAATGTCATATACATCATTCTGCTGCCCAGAGTCTGTGACAGAGAAATAGGAAATTATTAAAATAAAATATCAAATACATCATTCTGCTGGCCAGATTTTATACTAAATGCAGGTGACATTATCTAGTGTTTGTGAAAAATTTAAGTTTATTCCATTGGTAAGGTCCTATAGTATTATTTATACTTGTTATAAAAATGTAAGTATGTTTCAAGAATTTATCTAAGAAAAAGAAAATAAAAGTATGTTTTTACTCTTTTTATAAAGTGGAGACATTTGTAGAATTGTGATATGAGTGTCAAGTGAAACTGCTGTGGCAGTGTGTGTGTGTGTGTGTGTGTGTGTGTGTGTGTGTAAAGTGAACCTGGGTGTTACTGTCTGGACCCCCTCAGGATGCAGGTGGTACCATGCAAGGACGGGGGTATGGCCGTCTTCCTCACCCATCCCCAGAAGATCTGCCTGCGGGGTCGCGCCAGGCTGCAGGTCATGGCAGGGGAGGTCAGCGTGATGGGCTACGCCATGGAGGCCAAGGGGTCAAGGTCGTATGACTTGTTCTCTCCGTCCACGTGCAGTCTCATCACCATCTCCACCAGCTGTGCAGAGAAAGAGAAGAAGGTGGTTGATTCTGTGGCTGCTGTGTTGGAGTGTTGGTTTTGTGTGCATCTCGTAGTTCTTCTTTTTCGTTCGTGGGCTGCAACTCCCACGTTCACTAGTATGTACATGAGTGGGCTTTACGTGTATGACCATTTTTTACCCTGCCCATGTAGGCAGCCATACTCTGTTTCCGGGGGGTGGATCTCTTACTGACCATGGATTTCATGTGCATGGCTGGGAGTTTGTTCTGTATATATACTGTTTATTTGTGTAATTAGCATTTTGGAATTGGTTTTTTTTTGTTTTTTTGTTTTTTTTCCCCTTTGTTTTACTTTTGTTTTAGTATTGAGGTGCAAGCAGCCCTTGGACCCCGGCCACAATCTTTTCACTTACTTTAATGTTAATGTGGTCAGTCACTGACTCACCTACACACATATGTTCGGCAGATTTATGGAAATATTTGTGTGTTTATTTGTTGTTGTTGTTTTGGGTTTTTTTAACTTCACTTATAATGTTATATTCAGAACATGAAAAGTGATGAATGAATGGAATAATAGGAAACAAATGTAGAATTAGCCATCACTTACCATGGTAAACTCTTCTTGCATTTTGCAACCACAGTAAACAGCCTTCTAAATGCCCACTATGTAGTAAACCCAAGTACGGGAATTGGCTCCTGCAAAGGTTTGAGCACTCGGTAAATGCCCACCCCCCAACTTAAGGTTGAAATTCGTGCAAAGTTGTGGGGGTATGGAGTGCACTTTTATAGTAGTTTACTGTATGTTACATCAGGCTTTGCAAATTGTTTATTGATTCAGCTTCAGTTTTTGAAGGAAGCATCTCTGCGTTTGGCCAAATCCATATATGCTACACCGCATCTGCTAGGCAGAAGCCTGACAGCAGCATATTCCAGTGCACTAGTCAGGTCTTGAGTGCATGCATATACATATTGGTGTACTAATTGGAGTGGATTACCTTTACAGAATATTGCCAGAGGACAACACTTTTATCACCATGGGTTCTTTTTCAGTACGCCAGATGCGTCCTGCACACAGGAGCTCGGTTTATCATCTCATCTGAATGACTAGATTCTCAGATTGATTTTCCATTTCCATTCAACTTGGGAGAAAGGGTGAGAGTGGGAATTGAAGCCATCCCCTCATGAACACTGTATTGGCAGCTGAGCGTCTTAACCATTCTGCCACTTTCCTCCCTGCTGTTTACTGACCTGCGTTGATGTAGTGTCATTGCATGGGCAGCCGCTGCGCAGAGCTGTGCAGGCTCTGGGAGTGGAGGAGAAAGGGGTCAAGGAGTTCCTGACGGGCGCGGTCATCCTGTGGGCCTCCCGCCTGGACTTCCCCGCCGCAGACTACATCTGCACCCACCCCCCCTTCACCCAGCTCTTCCGCTTCAACTTTGACCGGGTGGCCACCCCCCTGGCCCCCACCCCCAGCACCCCTGACCCCGTCAAAGTGGGGGCTGCCTTCCTCTCCCAGGAACAGGCCACCACCATGTGCGTCAAGGCGTCTGAGGATTTTGACGAGGCCTTGAAGAAATGGACCGCTGCTGTGAAGTCATCCAGTGAGTTTTGCAGTGAGTGTGTATGTTGTTGTAGTAGTGGTCTTTGATTTTCTGGTTGGGGGGAGGGGGTAAGGTGTGTGTGTTGTGTTTGTGGGTGCGCATGCATGTTTGTGAATGTGCATGCATACATGCTTGTGTGTGTGTGTATGAGTGTGTGTGTGTGTGTGTATTCGTTCATGTCTGTGTGGAGAAACTTTTCATAATCAAAAAGAACAATATTGAACACAAGGAAAAGAAAGGGGGAGGGGGATCAAACCAGCCGAACATCTAACTACTATAACAGGTGTCCTATAGGTTTGTGAAGCAAACCTGCTGCAAATTCAGACAATATCTTAAAACTGACAAGAATACAATCAAGAGAACTCTAAGAAAAAAAGGTTAGAGTGCTCTGGATCGTCAGTTACTGGAAATGGGGCTGTGCAGGATTGTGTGTGTGTATGTGTGTTTGAAGTGGATCGATAGTAATAGTATCCAGCCTGTCTTGGTGGAAACATTTGGTTTTCTTTGTCCATCCTTTCAGAAACGGGTCCTGTTGGGTTGCTGTGTGGTGGTGTGAATTCTGGCAAGTCCACATTCAGCCGATTCATGGTCAATGCCGCACTCTCATGGTGAGTGGTTTGTATATTGATGAGCCCAGTCTCTCTCTCTCTCTCTCTCGTTGTCAAGTGCTTACAGTTTTGAATGCTGGCAAGATTAACCCCTGGACTGCTGAGCCTCGATGAGATAAGTGTGACAAGAGTTTGAAAGGCAGTCGTTACGTTTTGTGTGTGATTGATTTTACTGAACAAAAGCGATACAGTCCCAAGAGGAACCAGTCCAAATTGAGCATTGTGACTGATGCCCTGACCTGTAAACTCATTGAGGCGATAGCCCGTCACTAATGAGCATTTTCATCAGCAGTAGTCAAGGGGTTAAATGTCTCATTGTCTTTCCAAAGTTCACCAAACTATGCACACAATAAGGGGTTAATTATTTAATTCTCTTTCCAAAGTACACCAAACTATGCACACAAGAATTGACAACTTAATTAAAGTTTCAGTGTTGTTTCATTGTGTACCTGCAACACACTGCTGGCAGAAAGAAGAAATGAATTTGATGTCATTTCACCAAAACGGTATTTGACAGCAGTTGTAACAAGTTCGATGATGTTTGGCGACACAACAAACTGTTCAAATAGTTAACTGAGTGTTTTTAAATCTTAGCATCACTGCAGTAAACCACATTCAGTGGTGGTTCTGTAAACTAGGATCACAGCATTCCACTGCACACTGCAAGTAACAAATGGGACGTCCATCTAAAGCGAATCAGTCACCACTATTGTCTGCACGTTTTTCTTTCAGTGTGTCCAAGGTGTGTTACCTGGATTGTGACGTGGGCCAGACAGAGTTCTCTCCACCTGGTACAGTGGCGCTGACAGTCTTGGACAGTCCGGTGTTTGGTGAGTTTGGCAAGGGGCATAATTCGCTTCATTCAAGTTGCTGGGCAGACAGGTCGTGGAGAGGTTGCTGGTGGAATCGCACTCAGCCAGGTCACAAGTGTCCATGGGTCTGAGTCCCATAATTATATGGACTAGCATTTTTATTCCCCCTTCGCTGGACCTGAGTGGTGGTCAGGGTGCTAGTCATTCCCATGAGACAAGAAACAGGTCCCGTGTGCAGCAGCATGCACTTAACGCATGTAAAAGAACCCATGGCGAGGGTTGTTCCTGACAAAATTCTGCAGAAAAATCCACTTTGATGTTAAAACAAAGACACTTGCAGATGGGGAGAAAATAGAGAGAGAGAGAGAAAGAGAGAGAGAATAATAAATCCAAGCCCAGATGTCTTCCTTTTCTACAAAGGATAGGAAAAAACAAACACACACACACACACACAAAAAAAAAAGTCTTGGCTTAACTATTAACCTATAAAACTGATTTGTGCTTTGGGTGCAGTAGTAGTTTTAAAAATCTCATTTGTGTACTTGATGCTCATGTTGATTGTATTGTTCCTCCAAAGTGGGGGCTGGTATGCAACCAAAGTTAACTCACTCAGCACGGCCAGCCCTCTCTTCTCCTCTACACAGACGCCTTGGATGTCCAGTGGGTGTCTGAATGACCCAACCTTTAGCTTCCGTCGTCAGAATTGTGGTATTCTTTGTCAACATTTACCTCTTCAGTATAAAAGCCTTCCGCTTGCAATATTTTGATGATGGTAATTGGGGTGAAACGCTGTTAACGTCGTCTCTTTTGCCGTTCGTATGGAGAGAGTTAAAAGGTAAGACTATTATTCTGTGACAGATAAAAGTGTGTGTGCATGTGTGTGTGTGTATGTGTGTGTGTGTGTGCTTGCATGTGTGTGTGTGTGTATGTGTGTGTGTGCTTGCATGTGTGTGTGTGTATGTGTGTGTGTGTGTGTGTGGCACTTTGCCCAGGAAGAGCGGCCTGGGTTTCACTGTAGCCACTTTTGTTTTAGAACATGGGGGCTCACACTGTCAGCTTTAAAGCCAGTATCATCAGATTTATGAACCTGTTAATCAGAAATATTCTTATGAAAAAGTTGTTCTTTTTTTTTCTGTTTTGCAGGTCCACCTTTCTGTCACCAGAAAAGCGCTGAGAGGTAAGAGATCTGTTGATTGCTGTGATTGAATGTGTCATTGTTGTCTGCGTAGCCATGTGTCGTAGACTGCGTGCACAGCCGGTTTTGACTAGATCACGCCCCTTAAAGAGGCCACTGTGGCGCCGTCTTCGGTGATCTTCTGTTCTGGTAACGGTTTACAGTTGGCCGGGTTTTCTCTTGGGAGTTTTCCTTCTCTTGGAAGGACTGCCTGCTGAGGCTAACAGACTCCATCTGGCCGGATTTTTCCTCAGGGTTGACTCCCGAAGCCTTTCCTATGAGTGGGTATGGCTGCAAGGCAGCGGAGGTTTGAAATCTCAGTTTTCCTTCTCTTAGATGAGCTGTCTTCCCAGACTGATGAGCCCCATCTACCCCAAAGCACTGGTTTTCAGGCACCAGGTGACCCGCCTTCGCCCCTTCTCCTATCAGTAGTAGCAGTTCCGCCGGGCTTATATCTAAGCCACACGAGCAGGCTAGGAGCTGGACTTAGTTGTCAGAGGCTGTTGGAGACGCGCGCGGTGAGGGGCATTTTATAGACAATGGGAGCTTGTCCCCATTGCCACCCCTCGGCTATGACAACCTTGGGACCATTGAATGTGTCAATTAGGGAGTGTCTGTCACTGTTTGTATGCACAGATGAAGAATACAAGTGTGTTTTGTGTCTCAGAAAAAAATATAATAAATTGGCTAGTGAAATGGAGTGTTTGTTCTTATGTATTTAATAGACTGTACTGTTTTGCTGACAGAAAATGTATCATAGTTGTGCAAATGCAATTGTACTGCTCACCGTGTGTGCACACGCAAGAATGCATTTACATTTCATTTACTCGCACACACACACATACACTCTCAGTCATGGTCACGAACACACACTGCTGTTGTATATATATATATATATGCACATATTGGTTAGTGAAATAGAGTGTTTGTTCTTATGTATTCAATAGACTGCACTATTTTGCTGACAGAATATGTATCATAATTGTACAAATGCAGATGTACTGCTCATGGCTCTCGAATTGACAGTGCATTCCATGTGTGCACACACTAGAATGCATTTGCATTTCATTCACTCACACACACACACACACACACACACACACACACACACACACTCAATCATAAACTCAAACACACACTATTGTGATGTGCAGCATATGTTATTCACACACACTCACACACACACACACACACACACACACACACACACACAATCATGGACTCAAACACACACTATTGTGATGTGCAGCATACGTTATTCACACACACACACACACACACACACACACATCTTCACACTAAGTCACAGTCACTTACATGTGTTATTCACACACACAGACACACACACACACACACACATACACACACACACACTCTAAATCACAGTCACTTACATGTGTTATTCACAGTCACTTATAAATACATAGTATTGTGGTTTGCGGCATGTGTCGTTCACACACGCATGCACACACGTTCACACTCAACCCCAGTGACTGACACCCAGCGTTTGTGGTGTGCAGCATGTGTTTCTACGGCATGGCCAGCCCCGCGGAAGGCCCCAGCCTGTACGTGCAGTGTGTGGAGCACGTGCTGCAGGCCTACAGGGACATGGAGCACCCCCCTCCCCTCGTCATCAACACCATGGGCTGGAACAAAGGTCAGTCAGGTCCTCCCTGGCTCACACAGGGATTCGGATTCGGATTCGGATTCGACGGGCGCAATAGCCGAGTTGTAAAAGCGTTGGACTGTCAATCTGAGGGTCCCGGGTTCGAATCACGGTGACGGCGCCTGGTGGGTAAAGGGTGGAGATTTTTACGATCTCCCAGGTCAACATATGTGCAGACCTGCTAGTGCCTGAACCCCCTTTGTGTGTATATGCAAGCAGAAGATCAAATACGCACGTTAAAGATACTGTAATCCATGTCAGCGTTCGGTGGGTTATGGAAACAAGAACATGCCCAGCATGCACACCCCCGAAAACGGAGTATGGCTGCCTACATGGCGGGGTAAAAACGGTCATACACGTAAAAGCCCACTCGTGTGCATACGAGTGAACGCAGAAGAAGAAGAAGAAGAGGATTCGGATTCGGATGGTTTATTCAAAAAAGGCCTTAGCCCCTTATGAAGGGGTGGTGTGTAAACTTATTTCGAAAACATTATGACATACAGTATATGATACAATAAAACAAAACAATACCTAGACCGATAATCAGGAACAACTAAATGACCGGATTTTGAATGCTTTGTATAGATAAGTTGCAAACTGTCTGACTTCTTCTTCACGACGTGACGTCATAAGGAAAACTAGTTTAAACATAGAAGGCTGAGAGTAATATTTCTGAGGTATGAAATTATACCTTTGTTCACATAACTTTGGACAACAAAACATGAAATGTAATTCGTTTTCTTCTGCATTTGTGCACAATGGACAAATAAGATCATGATCACTATGCTGTGTGTATCGAAAATGATGAATTGCAATATCTGAAAGCCGAACTTTACGGTATATGGATTTATCTACAAACGCAGTGACGCCCCCTTGAGAAACTGAAACTGTCACACAGGTGTGGCTGTGTGATGTATGCAGGTCTGCCGTGCCCCATTATGACTGCCAGAACAGCACAGGAGGGCGACTGCTGTCCCAACTGTTTGGACCAGAAATTTGATCTTAGTTGAGTGTCTTGCCCCAGTTACATCCCCACTCTCTCAGCCAAGAAGGTTTTAGGACAGTCAGCGTTGGGATGGTTCCCAAGGTCCAAGTAGCCCCCCAAGACTGTAGCTCTCAGAGCCAGTGCAGTCTTGCTTCCTAGTTTGAGGGTCATGGTCCTTCACAGAAGTGACAGGAGTGTTGTCTGAAATGACTGAAGTGTTGTGTTAACTCACTCAGTACGGCCAGTCCTCTCTTCTCCTCTACACAGACCCCTCGGATGTCCAGTGGGTGTCTGAATGACCCAACTTTTAGCTTCCGTCGTCAGAATTGTGGTATTCTTTGTCAACATTCACCTATTCAGTATAAGAGCCTTCCGCTTGCAATATTTTGATGATGGTAATTGGGGTGAAACGCTGTTAATGTCGTCTCTTTCACCGTTCGTATGGAGAGAGTTAAAGGACTAAAATGTTCTTTGAAGTGACTGAAGTGTTGAAGTGACTGAAGTATTGTGTGTGAAGTGACTCAAGTGTTGTGTAAAGTGTTTGAAGTGACTTAAGGGTTCCTGAAGTGTTGAAGTGACAGAACTGAGTAAGTGACTGAAGTGTTGTGTAAAGTATCTGAGGTGTGAAGTGACTGAGGTGTTGAAATGTTTAAGTGACTAAAGTGTTGAAGTAACAGAATTGTTGAAGTGACAGAACTGATTTAGTGGCTGAAGTGTTGTTTTAAGTGACAGAAAGTGTTGACGTGACACAGAAGTGTTGTTAGAAGTGGCAGAAGCTGTTGATTGAAGTGACACAGGAAAGTTGATATAAGTGACACAGAAGTGTCATTAGAAGTGACACAGAAGTGCTGTTAGAAGTGACACAGAAGTGTTGCTGTGTGTGTGTGTCCCCACAGAGCTGGGCCTGCAGCTGTTCGTGGATGTCCTTCGCCTGGTGACCCCTGACCTGGTGGTGCAGTTCAACCTGGCCACGGAGGTGCTCAACTTCCCCCCCATCACCCCCCACTTCGCCGCCCACCAGCCGGGCTGGCTCTACAACACCGAACCCGTGGGTGATCCCCCTTGAGCCCCCCCACACCCCCCACATCTCCCTCACCCCCACGTTTGTGTCATGTATGTGCAGCGGTTGAGCCATCCGTCGGTTCTCCAACCCCCTGATTTTTGGAGAGGAAGTGTCTTCAGTCACGCTCCTATCCAGACCCCACCCTAAACCTCACCCCCCACCATCCAAGTCCGTTTTCAGGGAAGTCCGTCCTTTTTCCCTTCCGTACTTCCAACTTCTGCCGAGACGCTAGCTGCCTGTGGGTGCTGAGAGCGGAATAGCAGTCTGTCTCTTGACACACCCGTCGTGCAAGTTTCTGTTGCAGCATCTGGCATGCTGACTGGGGAAAAACGGAGGTGTTTTTTGGGTTTTTTTTCCCTGGCAAAAGCAGTTTGTGGACGTCCATTTCCAAGATGTTGCCCAGTCCTGACCCGTCCTCTGAAGCCCCTGAGGCCAGAATTACTCAGTGTGTGTGTGTGTGTGTGTGTGTGTGTGTGTGTGTCCTAGCCTAATAGCTCTGTCCCTCCCTCACAGCAGCGCTGATGGTGACACGGCACATGTTGGTCAGTGTTGAGGGTCACCCTGTTGGAAGTCACCGCTTTTGTGGCACCCATCTAGTCCACTTGCCCCAATTCGTCCCTCCCTCCCTCCTTCCCTTCAAGACCACTTGCCCCAATTCCTCCCTCCCTCCCTCCCTTCAAGACCACTTGCCTCAATTCCTCCCTCCTTCCCTCCCTTCAAGACCACTTGCCCCAATTCCTCTCCCTCCCTACCTCCCTCCCTCCCTTCAAGACCACTTGCCCCAATTCCTCCCTCCCTTCAAGACCACTTGCCCCAATTCCTCCCTCCCTCCACCCTCCCTCCTTCCCTTCCTCCCAGACCACTTGCCCCAATTCCTCCCTCCCTCCCCCCCCTCCCTCCCTTCAAGACCACTTGCCCCAATTCCCCCCTCCCTCCCTCCCTTCAAGACCACTTGCCCCAATTCCTCCCTCCCTCCCCCCCTCCCTCCCAGACCACTTGCCCCAATTCCTTCCTCCCTCCCCCCCTCCCTCCCTTCAAGACCACTTGCCCCAATTCCTCCCTCCCTCCCCCCCTTCCTCCCAGACCACTTGCCCCAATTCTGCCCTCCCTTCCTCCCTCCCCCCTTCCCTCCCAGACCAGTTGCCTCATTTCTGCCCTCCCATCCAGAGACCTCTTGCCCTGTATCAGCCTTCCCTGACACTCAGTCTGCCAGACCAACATGAGGGCTTTCCCCCCCACCCACCCCCCCTAGCCCCCCCCCCCACCCACCCCCTCCTCTCTCTCCTAGTTCATCGGCTCTGCGTCAGCTCAGTTCTCCCTCCCCTCCCTGCCTCCACCACCTCCCACTCCTCCAGTCGTCTGTGTGCTGGGTGCAGACCGTGCTCTGCCCTTTGCCAGCCTCTGTCTGGTGTTTCCACAGGGATGAGTCTGCAGTCCTCTCGGTGTGTGTGTGTGTGTCCTGCTCCTGTCGGATGCTTGTTGTGTGCTGCAAGGGTCTTACACAGTGCCCGCGCCTCTGCCCTGTGGTGGTGCTGTGTTCACATCCACATCTGATCCACATCCCACATTGGAGTGAGAGGAATCTGTTGTCCTTTCCCCCTGCCCTGCCCTCCCCCTTCAACACCCCCTCCCCCAGTCCAGTCACCATGACGACAGGAGGGACAGACACCCCGGCCTCCCCTCCCCCCATGACCCCTCCCCTACCCCCTTCCTCTGTGTCAGTCCCACAGTGTGAGGATCAGTCACCCTGACCTTGACCTTTAACCCCCATTGTGTCAGCACTGACACCCTGTCCCCACGGCATTCGTCCCCACCCCACCCCACCCACCTGCACCCCCTTCCCCCCTGCAAAACGAAGTGACAGTCTGCACTGTGTGAGGGGCAGCAAATCCATCCTTGGCCCATAACCCCACTCCCTCCCCCACATCCCCCCCCATACATTCCCCCATTCTCTCAGCGCTACCCTTCCCTATAGAGTCTGCCTTATGTGAGGGGTAGCTAATCCATCCTTGGCCCATACCCCCCCCCCCTCCTCCTCCAGCCCCCTCACCCCAACCCCTTGTGTCAGTGCAGTCCTCATTCATCGCTGCCCCTCCGTTGAGTCTGCCTTGTCAGAGGGGCTGCTAATTTAGTCCGTGGCCCCATGTTCCCCACCTCCCTTCCCCCCACCATTGTGATTTACTCAATGGCTCATCGCTGCCCTTCCATAGAATCTGCATTGTGTAAAGGGCAGCTAACGCAATTCTTGGCCCATACCCCACCCCCTCCTCCTCCCCCCAGATCCCCCTTACTCCAACCCTCTCCATCAGTTCAGTCCCCATTCTCTCACTGCTGCCCCTCCATAGAATCTGCATTGCGTGAGGGGCAGCTAACCCGTCCTCAGCCTGTAACCCCCCTCCCCTCCCCCTAATGTACGTCCCCCATCTTGTCAGCGCTGACCCTCCTTACGTCTGCAGTGTGCAGGTAACCCAGTCCATGGCCCATACCCCCCCTTGCATCCCCCAGTTCTCTCAGCACTGCCCTTCCCCAGAATCTGCAGTGTGCAGGGGGGGCACGTAACCCAGTCCATGGTCATTACCCCCCCTTGCATCTCCCATTCTCTCAGTGCCACTCTTCCCTTGAATCTGCATTGTGTGAGGGGCAGGTAGCCCAGTCCATGGCCCATAGCCCGTTTGCATCCCCCATTGTCTCGGTGCTGCTCTTCCCAAGAATCTGCATTGTGTGAGGGGCAGGTAACCCAGTCCATGGCCCGTACCCCCCATACGTCCCACGTTGTCTTGGTGCTGCCCCTCCACACAGTCTGCGTGATGAGCAGGGTTGCCCCCCCCCCCCCCCCCCTGCCCCCCCATGCTCTGCACTGCAGTCGGTGGCTTGTGGCAAACACTGTGACTGGGCCTTGTCTTGGCTCACAGGGCTGGAGAGACTGAGGGCTGTGCCTTAAGGTATATCCTGTGACTGATGTTGTGACGTGTGTGTGTGCCTGTGTCACTCTGTGTGTGTTTATGTCGCTGTGTATGCGTTACTCTTTGTGTGTGTGTGTGTTGCTCTGTGTGAGTGTGTGTGTGTGTGTGTGTGTGTGCATAGCTGTGTAATGTGTTACTGTGTGTGTGTTGCTGTGTATTTGTCACTGTGTGTGTGTGTGTGTGTGTCACTTTGTATGTGTCAACTCTGTGTGTGTGTGTGTCGCTGTGTGCTAGATGGGCGTTGCTGTGTGTGACTAGAGTCTCTTCTGCCTGTGTCTGTCCATTGCTGACTGTTCCGGTTTGTGTGTGTGTGTGTCTGTGTCTGTGTGTTGGGGCTGGTGGTCTGTTCGTATCCGTTGCCAGCTAAGTTGTGTTTGTGATTTGGTTGTTTGTTCACCTCTGGTTTTTCTGTCCATCACCACTGATTGATCTACATGTTCACTTTCACTGTAAATGCATCTCTGCTGGTTGTTCTATATGTTGATTTAATTACACATACTTAACCGTGACCCAACTAGTGCAGACTCCGGCAGGGGTCTGACATTCGTGTCCTGTACAAACTACAACACTGTTTTTATCCATTTCCGTTTGTTGTTCTGTGCATAATTAACACTGTTTTTTCCATCTTCACTGCTTGTTCTGTACCTTAATTTGTACTGTATATCCATCTGCGCTAGCTGTTCTGTGCCTTAATTTACACTGTGTATAAATCATTGTGTGCTGGTTGTTCTGTTTGCTAATTTATTCTGTTTATCCGTGTCTGCTGGTGGTTCTGTGTGTATCCATCCAAATGTCAAAAGCTGGTTTTCCTTCATTCCAGCCACTGGTGGCAGCTTGTTTCCATGTGTGGAGAATAGTCTTGATCATCATAATGTCTAAACTCACGAGAGAATTGTTACTCATAACTGACTTCACCATGAAAAAAACAACAACATTACAGTGTTTTTATTTGTCCTCCAGCTTGTACCTTGCAGGTGTTGTGAATGTGTAACTGTTGCTTATTTTTTGACATTGTGTGTGTAGTGTGTGTGGTCTGTGTGAAACATGACTGACTGATTGTGTATGGTGTCAAGTGTTTGTCACAGTTCTGAGTTATGAATCAAATGTCTTTTATTAGTTCTATGGATAGAACTGTGTCCAACAGTAAATTTGGTTTATTGATAGAGATACTCAGGTAGGTATACAGGTGGACCAATCTAACTCAGTAACTTTCAAATGAACTGAGTGATGATGTTACTGTTTTTTGTCTTCTTCGTTTTTGGGCTGTGACGCCCACGTTCACTCACGCACGAGTGGGATTTTATGTGTATGACCGTTATTACCCCTGCTGTGAAGGCAGTCATATGTTTTGGGAAGGGTGCATGCTGGGAATGTTAACATAACCCACCAAACGCTGACATAGATTACATGATACGCACAAAGGGCGTTCAGGCGCAAGTAGGTTTGCACAGCTGTTGACCTGGGAGATCAGGAAAACCTCCACCTTTTACCCTGTTACAGCTGCCCTGGACCAGCACTACATAATAATAAATAATAATAATAATAATAGTATTTATGTAGCGCTGAATCTTGTGCAGAGACAAATCAAAGCACTTTCGCACCAGTCATTCGCACGCGTGCATAACTCTAAAACTGTAGAAACTAAAGACAAGGAAGGGCAGGCAAGGGAGGCTATTTTGGGAAGAGGTGGGTTTTAAGGCCAGACTTGAAAGAGCTGAGTGTGGAGACTTGATGAAGTGAAAGAGGAAGTTCATTCCAATCGCAATGTCCAGAGACAAAGAACGGCGGCCAAAGTTCACTAGAACCGCGAAAATTAATGGAGAATTGTTGATTCAATTGGTCAGAGCTACGTTTTCATGCTTCCGGAATGTGTAAACGGTTCAGCTCAGAACGCCAACTGTACCAAGCAAGAATAAATGAAATAGAACAGAGTGTTGGTATATCTACGAGAATACTTGTACCTGATGCACAGGGGAAGTAATCATGGTATGAGTTAATTCGGAGAAGAATGAGTCAACTACTCGGCTATCGCGCCCGTCAGTGTTTCTTGTTAACCACTGTAGTTGACGAGACAAGGCTGCAGTTCAGACGACTGACAGACTGACACACAGATCCAAGGAGGTGTCAAAGCATGTGGACAGATTCTTATAATCACAGGTAAACATTCAGCCAGAAGTGAAGTTACATGATGCTTGTAACGCTGTTGAACAGGTGGAGGAGGAGGGGGAAGAGGAGGGTGAGGAGGAGGAGGAGGAAAGCGCCAAGGACAAAAAGAAACACGAGCTTGTGACTGTGCAGTCCCTTGTTCCTTCGCGGAACGAGTAAGTGATCTGTCGCGTAGTGTCTTCACGTTGTTGGTGTGTGAGTGTCACCCCTGTGGTCTGTTCACATTGTCAGACAGTGAGTGTGATAGAGGTCGATTGTCATGTGTGTGCTGCTTTGCTGAGAGAGCGGTGAATAGGTTGTCAGTATGTTGATAGCATTTCTTTACCTTTGTCAGTATGTTGATAGCATTTCTTTACCTGGCGAAAAAATAGATAAAAAAAATAGAAAGACATTGCTACATTAAGCCACAAAACATTCTCCCTGGATTCTCACAGTTCTGATCTCACCACAATAGGTTCAGTCATTTCAGCACAAAATTCTTTAAATAGTTTTAACAGGGTGCACATTCACACACACACACACACACACCACACACACACACACACACACACACACACACACACACACACACAACATGCACACACGCACACACACACACACACACACACATACGAGTATGTGCACATAAAAATGAGAAAAACACCCACTGAATCCAACATTGTCTCATGAGTGATGCTGTGTTGTTGTTTTTTCAGCCCCACCAGAGTGAAGCTGACACCCAAAAACCTGCGTGACCTTGCCCTTCTGGCCCACCTGATGCAGGGCTTCCCCCCCTCGGTGACCTTGACCTCGGCCAAGCCTTACTCCATTCACTGGAGTCGCTTTGCTGTCCACATCTGTCACTCCCAGCTGCCTCACACACTGATGGTCGACGCTCTCCGTGCGTCTGTCGTCGCTCTCTGCAAGGCCGACCTCTCTGAGGTGGGGTGTGTGGAAAAGCGTGTGCGTTACATGGTGACTGTAAATGTCAATTGTACGTTACACGGTGACTGTAATTGTCAATGATGATGATAATGATAATGATAACGAGTACTTGTTGAGCGCATTCCTTCCTTAAAGGGAGCTCAAAGCGCTTTACAATAAACATTAAACACGTACACACACACACACACGCAATATCTTACAAGAGGAAGAAGAGAAAAAAAAATCATGATATTGTATTCATCTAGGACTGAATCTTGTGCTGAGTCCAGAGAGAAGGGGTCTATTCTGGACAGAGGAAGGTTTTAAGTCCAGATGGTGGGGGGGTGGGGTGGGGGGTATTCTGGACAGAGGAAGGTTTTGAGTCCAGACAGAAGGGGGCTATTCTGGACAGAGGAAGGTTTTAAGTCCAGATGGTGGGAGTGGGGTTGGAGGTGGGGGGTATTCTGGACAGAGGAAGGTTTTGAGTCCAGACAGAAGGGGGCTATTCTGGACAGAGGAAGGTTTTAAGTCCAGATGGTGGGGGTGGGGTGGGAGGTGGGGGGTATTCTGGACAGAGGAAGGTTTTGAGTCCAGAGAGAAGGGGTCTATTCTGGACAGAGGAAGGTTTTAAGTCCAGATGGTGGGGGTGGGGTGGGGGGTATTCTGGACAGAGGAAGGTTTTGAGTCAAGAGAGAAGGGGGCTATTCTGGACAGAGGAAGGTTTTGAGTCCAGACAGAAGGGGGCTATTCTGGACAGAGGAAGGTTTTGAGTCCAGACAGAAGGGGCCTATTCTGGACAGAGGAAGGTTTTAAGTCCAGATAGTGGGGGTGGGGGGTGCAGGGGGGGGGGGGGGGGGGGCTATTCTAGAAAGAGGAAGGTTTTAAGTCCAGATGGTAGGGGGGCTATTCTAGACAGGAAGTTTTCAAAGTCAAGACATGAAAGATCTGAGTGCATGGATTTGACTGAGCGAGAGAGGGAGCGTACAGTGCAGAGACAGAGTGTCAGAAAACTGAAGTGATATTTCTGAATCATGTACATGCCGTCCAGGTTGTCGGTTGAAAAACAGACTAACCATCATCAGTTTTCCTGCAAAAATCAAAGACGACTCTAAAAATAGAATCAAGATTCTTGAACATTTGCACACGTGGACTCCTTATATCATTCTCTAATTTCTTCTCTTTTTGTTTTTCTTTATGTAGTCAAATTGTACAGTGAGGTCGGTTTTTTTTTTGTATATCTGACAGAAAGACTTTGTCAACCTTGGTGAACATAAACACTCCAGCATTTTGAAATACTATGACCAAGGAACTGACATGTATTTCTTTAGTTCTGAAAATTGGAACAGCTTGTGATAAGAAAGTATCGTTCACAGGCAGAACATGGATTTTCACAGAGCAAGATTAACTGTGTTTTTGTGCTTTCAGGTCTACAGAACCAGCGAAGATTTGCCCATGTTCTTCAAAGAAACACCAGTGTGCAAATGCTTTGGATATGGTGAGGCTTGTTGTCGGTATAAACAATGTTCAGCTTGTTTCCATGTATGTATAAACAGTGTTAGGCTTGTTTCTGTGTCTATAAACAATGTTAGGCTTGTCTGTCTGTATAAAACAGTGTCGGGCTCTGTCTGTGTAAACAGTGTTCTTTGCTTTGAGAGTGGTATGATGCCACAGAATTGAGGGAGCATTGAAAAGTGTACGTTGTGTGGGTATTATGTCTTGTAAGATGTAGAGGCGTGTTGTGAGTGTGTCATTGCATGAGTCAACAAGAGGTAAGGACTCTGTGAGGTGTGTTGCGAGAGGCTGTGTGGTGTGTTGTGTGTCATTGCATGGAGGTGTGTTGTGTGTCATTATGACTTAGTGTGGTGTGGTGTGTATCATTGCATGGAGGTGTGTTGTGTTGTGTATCATTGCGACTTAGTGAGGTGTGTTGTGTATCATTGCGACTTAGTGAGGTGTGTTGTGTATCATTGCATGGAGGTGTGTTGAATGTCATTGTGACTCTGTGAAGTGTGTTGTGTTTCATTGCATTGAGGTGTGTTGTGTGTCATTGTGACTCATTGAGGTGTGTCATTGCATGGAGTTGTGTTGTGTTTGTGTGTCTTTGTGACTTAGTGAAGTGTGTTTCTGTGTCTTTGTATGGAGATGTGTTATGTTATGTGTCATTGTGACCCAGTGAGGTGTGTTGTTTGTCATTGCATAGGGGGGGTGGGGGGTGTTGTGTTGCGTGTCGCTGTGACTCAGTTTGGTGTGTCGTGTGCGTCAGGCCTGGTGCGTGCGGTGGACCACAAGACGCAGACGCTGAAGGTGGTGACGTCCCTGTCCCCAGAACACCTGTCGCAGGTGAACACCCTGATGAAGGGATCCATCACCATCCCCGACCAGCTGCTGCTCAAACAGGTAGGTCCCGCGGCTGTCAGCACAGTCAAGCTCTTTCAGCAGATTTACAGTTAGCGCTACCCTCCTCCATCTGGGGGTGGGGGTCTTTGTCAAGATCCAAAGCATGGTCTTCATCTTGGAACACTTTTTTAGCAGCAGGAAGTGAAATGTAGTTTTCTAGCAATGATCATGAATAAAAGTTGAGAGAAAAAAAAAAAATGCTTGAACTGTGTCCAGACTGAGAGTAACTTGTGCAGAAGTTTATTTAGATTGTGTCCCTTTCTTGATTATTTACACTAAGTTGAAAGGAGGAAAAGAAAAAAAAAGGTTTTGATGCTCTGCCATAAGAGCAAAAAAACAAAAACAAAAAAAAGCACAAAAAAAACCCCAGAATTGTGCCTGAGGCATAGAGCAGAATGAGTTAACACTTTCATTCATGTTTCTACCTGTCAAAATATCCTGAAACAAAGTGACAGACTTTGCAATCAAGGACACTAGAACTGGACGAAACGAAAAGTGGTGTGGAACGCAGTTCAGTGCAAGAACGGGACAGGTTCAGAGTGTTAGCTAATTGTACTTGAGTTAACAATGTGTGTATTGATGTCATGTCATAATACAGACATTGTGTGGGTTTAAGTGTGATGATGAAGACTGTTGATGCTGTGTTACATGACTGTCGATGTTGGTGTCACTCAGGGTCACATGGAGGACGTGCCCTTCATTGATGCCCTTGAACCTGCCATGGCCGTGGCCCCAGTGCGACCCCGCACCCGTATGCCTCGACGTCACTGATCAGCTTCCTTGTGTTCTTGGGGAGGGTGGGGGGAGGGGGGGGGGGGACAGGGTGTGCGGTGGTGGTGTGTGTGGGGGGGGGTTGGTGGGCGTATTTTGTGTGAGTGTGTGGATGTGTGAGTGTACATTTTTTATCCAGCATCTCTTTGAGTTTTTGCAGCAGCTATGGTTTAGTGTCAGTCCTCTCTGTCTTCATTTGGCCCCCTCTTTTTAAAAAATTTTTTCAGCCCCACCAGATGGTAGGGGGGCAGTTCAAGACAGATGTGGTGTAGCATACATTGATATGTCTATGTGCTATGACACCGTCTTGAAACTGAAACTGTCCACCTCCCCGCGTCACCCGTCTGCAGACTGTGAGGAACGGGTGGGGAGTATCCATTGGTTGTTTGTGTGTTGGGTATTCTTGTTGCTATGCTGCTTAGAATGCCATGAGCATCACCATGGTTTTTTTTCCAGGTTTTAGGTGTGTTTTTTGTTGTTGTTTTTTGTTTTGTTAATAGTCAGCTTTTGACTCAGTATCATTCAAGTTGCTTCCGTGTCTATTGCTTTTTCACAAGTTGTTTGATAAAAGGTGATGTTGGTGATGCTGTGTGTGTTTTGCATGCATGTGGTGTGTGTGTGTGTGTGTGTGTGTGTGCATGCTAAAGAGAATGGGAATGGCTGTGTATGTGAGTGTGTGTGTGCAGGTGTGTGGATGCATGCTGGCTGTCCATAAAGTGTATGTGTGTTTGTATGCATGTTTGCATGTGTGTGTGATTACGTGAATGTGTGTGTGTGTGTGTGTGTAAAGGGAGCCGGGAAGCAGTTCTCTCAGCAGTAAATGGCATCACTCATTTATTCTGAGATGAAAAAGACATACAAGTCATTCAGTCTCATCATCAGATTACTAGCATTGTAGTCATATGTAAATACAGTGCCATCACACAATGTTCACAGCTGTCATTTGATCACAGTAATATTTGTGATTAATAATAAAATCATTCTTGAATAGCATTGAAGGCAACTCCGTGGTTGTACACACTCCACTCACACAGCTCATGCACTACCACCACGAACACTGATAAACAGCCATCTACACACACTAGCTAAGGGAAATATTGGCAGAATGAATGTCTGGAGACACGGTAGTGTGCTGATGACACAAGTCCTTGTTTATTTTTTGTGAGCTGCCTTCATTTTCTCTGCAAGCGGAGACTTGGGTTGATCACACACACAAGTAAAAATAACAATTTTGAAACAAAAGCTGACTGCGCATTAGCAATCAAGCTTATTGTCTTCCAGAGTTAGTTCAAAGTAAGTGTTAATTCGGTAGTTGGTTTAACACGTACAACAGAACTCCCTCCTCCTACCACTTAGCAGCCAAGCACTGACACAGAATTGAAGGCTGCCGGAATGACATGGGCATATGAAGAGAATCTCCCTGAAGTGTGTGGATTTGAGGAACACTGCCCAGCAATTCGGATGCTTAAGACAGACACCTTGTCTGCCTGTCTTCCATTGCCGGTTTCTTATTGTGAACCCACAAGAACCACTTCTGTCAAAACTTGAATCAAAACATGAAGCCACAGGGAAAACACCTATGATTAAAAAACAAAAACAAAAAAGCAGCGTCAGGTGAAGGTTTTTGTATTGATTTTTTTAAATTTGTATATTAATTGTATGTTTTTATTCAGTCCCGGTATGGCCAAGCGTTGGCTGGACTATAAGCAACAATGTCAAATGCCTGGACCTGAAAACACATCCTTTCAATTATTTCCTCCCCCCTGGTGTTTCTGTATGGAATGGTGGGTGTGTGGATAATTTTGTCGCTCTGTTTGTGCTCGACTGTGCATATTTTTTCTTTTGATATGTATTATATATGTGGGATAGTCTCCAGAAATACCCACAAGTGTGACAAAGATGGCAACACATAAATCTGTTTGATTTTAAAAGAGAAATGTTATTCCCCATCGTGAACAACACACTGAATTATTTGATGACACTGAAACATTCGCTGTCATTACATGTATTAACTTTCTTCTCATCTTCTCCTTCTCCCTTAATTAACTGTGAAAAGTCATTGGGGTGCTGCCCAGAAGAACTGTTCACCAAAATTCTCCAGGTCTGTTAGTTGTGTGACAATGCGTGGGTCTCTGCAAATAGTTTCCCTGTCCATTCTGCAGTGTTTTCAGTCCATCACTTTTCCTGTCTTCCCCAAGTCAGTATTGACTCCAGAAAAAACAGCAATGTTATTGTGTGCAGTCCAGCAAGCTGGAGATCATTGAGATCGTGACACAAGCTGAAGACACAAACCCTTGCACAAACTGGCACTTGCCTCCATGTCAGTTACGGTGTTAAACAGAAACTGCTTCACCATAAACCTGATCAGCTGTACAGGAATGTGCTATACACTTTGGCCATGCATTTGTGACTGGTTCACACTTTAGTCTGTCACAAATAACTGATGAATATCACCCCATGACTCACTCCCATTTCTGGAGACTGTCCCCTGTATACTGTACTGTTCCTTTGTTCACGTGAGCCATTGAAGGCGTGTTGTATTATACCTTTAAGATTGTACATAAGAAGGCTGTGTGCGCAGAATAAAAGTTGTTTTATACATCAGATGGATGAGAATCAATACAAGTGTCAACAGTGACAGGGTAGGGTTGAAGATCATGTTCCATTCATATTACATGTGTTCGCAGTGACAGGGGCTATCCACATAACATGTGGAGCATGCAGATATTTTGGGTATCGGGGCCTTTTTTCAGGTGGTGAGTCAGTCATGTGTTGCACTTCCGATCCTGTGATCAGGGCTGGAGGCCTGATTTCCGCCTGGTGTTGTGTCTGTGGGAAAGGCACTTCACTCCAGTTTTCCCCACCCTACCCAGGTGTGTGTATGGGCACTTAACTTTGAGGAAAGTTTCAGGGGATTGGTCCCCCATGCTGAGCCCTAGACTTGGTGAATATGAATACTGTAAAAGGCATTGTGACCATTAACCCTTTTGTGTGTAGAGTTGGTGAACTTACACCACCACTCCTGAATAGAAGGAAGCATAAGTGGTTTCTTCATCCATTCTGCAAGTGTTGTCCAACTATCGTCTTCAGTAATATCCTGTATCACTTGAATCCTTATTCATACGACACCAAATTTTTGACCACAGGGAAGAGATACGTCAGTCATTGGTGCCATTGCAATCAAACTGTACCTGAACAGATTAAGTTCTGGTTTTTTAGGTTGTTTGTTGTGAGGAATACATCATGTGTGTGTCATTGTGGTTATTATACAGGGAGTTTGTTCACAATAAAGAGCACATCATGCATGTGTCATTGTGGTGGTTTTTACGGAGTTTGTAATGAACAGTATATCATGTATGTGTCATTATGGTTGTTTTTAGAGAGTTTGTACGTAATGAAGAATTTGTCATGATATGTCATTGACTTGTGGTTGTTTTTAGGGAGTTTTTTGATAAAGAAGACATCATGCATTTGTCATTGTGGTTGTGGATTACAACTTTGCAACTGATGTTTCCATTCTGAAAAATAAAGAGAAGTGATGATTTATGTCTTTTGTTCTCTTTTGGGTTTTTTTCCAAGTTAGAAAGTTTTTTGTATGTGACAGTCGATTAATGTACAGAAACATCTAATGGAAAGAATGGTAATGCATGTGTATAACTATCTCTTTTCCCAAGCACACTGTGGAACAAGAAATAACAAGTGAGATGGGCTATGTATTATTACATTCTCTAAACTCCCAGCTCAAGAGCCCTTAACAAGTCATTCAGTTTGATAAATGCATCAACAGTATTCAAACATGTAAAAAATATGCGAGAAACACCAGAGTTAATATGAGATAATGTTCTGTCACAATCTCAGGTTGATGAAATTGACACGCACACATAACTGCCACAAAACAGTTGAGACATGCTCATTGCAATTCGTTTGAACTTCACTGTCATGAACAAAGATAATGATAACGGCAATGGACATATGTAGATATATATATATATATACATTATATATATATGGTGTAAAACAGGAACTAACAAATCTATATGACTTCCCCCCCCCCAAAAAAAAATATATATATATATATATACAAGGATATATACAAGGCAGACAAAAATCTTTATATTTCTGCAGTTTTCTATCATTTCTGGTCATCATCAGAGGACTTCAAATGACAGAATTGTAAATTCCAGTCAACTCTTGCTGGGATGAAATCAAAGCTTGCAAGCTCCATTTCTTTATCATTGTCCATCTGTATTGATGCTTTCCATCTCACTCTTGCTAATTCTCCCTCTCAAGCTGTGTTCCACTTAACGTTTTTACAGCTCTCTGTTCAACAGTGACTGTAACTCTCTCTCTCTCTCTCTCTCTCTCTCTCTCACACACACACACACACACACTTGCATGCACTAGTGAGGGCGATCATGGCACGCAAGTCCCCATATTAAACTGTAGGTAACACACACACACACACACACACGCAGTGGTGGACGTCCATACATACACTTACTATTATGAGTGTGTATGTTATGTTACATATATATGTATACATGTGTGTAGAGAGAGATAGGAGTACACACACACATATATATATATATA
The DNA here is from genome assembly GCF_041734735.1 of Babylonia areolata. Lineage (NCBI taxonomy): Eukaryota > Metazoa > Mollusca > Gastropoda > Neogastropoda > Buccinidae > Babylonia > Babylonia areolata. The sequence goes on from NC_134883.1 coordinate 48,520,510, forward strand.
TAAATATATATACATATCTATTTAGACAAATTGCTACAGTGCATATTCTTGAAGCTTTATGCGCTTAACTGTAGCACTAAAATCATTCACTCAAACACCCCCACATACATACACATAGCATTTGAAACATAAGTAACAGAGGAAAGTTAAAATAGATCATGCACAAAAAAAATGAATCAAGTAATCTATCAGAAAAAAAGTTGTTTGTGTGTGTGTGTGTGTGCGCGCGCGCGTGTGTGCGCGCGTGTGTGATACAGATAGATGTGTGTGTCACTGTGTACAGATGTGGTTTTTGCTCTGACATCAACACACGGTTGTTTTTAGTCAGATGAAGAGCAAAGCCGCAGTGATGGAGAATACTCGGAGAGCTGTGTGATCTACTGGGAGGCAGTGACACATAATACCACAGACACCACATTGCATAAAAACTGCAAATATGACAAGAAACGCCTCCCCAGCACTGCTTAAAAAAAAATATTATCCACTAACTTCCCGATACTAGAGTTGACTTCCGCCCACCGTCGAGGACAGACGTGTTTCGCGAGAGCTCTGACAACACTGCATTTCGAGCTCACTTCTTTCTCAGTAGGAGAAGGGAAGGAGAAAGCGTGCAGTGAATGCAGTGTCGTATGGCAATGGAGTAGCGAGAACTCGACGTTAGGCGAGCGGGGCGCAGTGTGCTGAAGATTTATAGAGAGATGAACTTTTAATTTCTGCAAGTTACTCTTTTTTCAGTTCAACAATTGTGATGGCAATTACACGCAAAAATAATGAGCACAACAAGTATTTTGGGAACAAAGGAGGTGCAAAGAGGAAACCGTCTTCGTCGTCGTCATCAACCAGTGACCTGTGTCTTAGTCCAGAGCAAACAAAAGATAGCAGCAGAACAAATCAAAACAGTAAGAAACAGAAGAAAAATACTGAATTTACAGCAGAAGAAACAGAAGAAATGGCCTGGCAGGAAGCTGTCTACGAACTAAAAGCTGCTTTGACGAAACTGTCGAGCAAAGAGGATATTCAGCAACTAAAAAACGAAATTACTGAAGTGAAAGAAGAATTCAAACGAATTGCTGCGTCACTAGAGAACAAAATGGACAAACTAGAGAGCCGAGTTTTTGACATAGAAACCGAGACAGACAGACTTGCGGCCGAAGTGAATCAACTGCGAGAAGAGAATGCCAAATTCAAGAACCAGCTCACACAGAACTCCAAAGAAATCGACATCCTAAGAAACGGCATCAACGACCAGGAACAGCACGGGAGACAGTGGAATGTCCGAGTCTTCGGCGTCCGCGAGGCCCAGGGGCAGGAGACGGCGGAGGACTGCATGAAGAAGTGCCTCAGCATCTTCACAGAGAAGCTGGAGGTACCAGTGTCAGCCAGCGACATCGAGATCGCGCACCGCTCCGGGAAAGTCGGCGCGGGAGGAGGCAGACCCCGCCCCATCATCGTGCGCTTCATGTCCAGGGGGAAGAGGGGCCAAGTGCTGACAGCCCGCCACAAGTTGAAGCAGACAGGCATCACTGTAGGGGAGGACCTCACCCAGACCAACTACAGACTTCTAAAAAAGGTCAGTTCTCACTCAGCGACTATGGCCGCTTGGTCGTCCAACGGCAAAATCTTGGTGAAATTGAAAAATGGAAAAACTTTGAAAGTTGACACCAGTACGGACATTGATGTGCTTTTCAGAAAAGAAATGCCGTAACTAGAATCTGTATGTTGAAATAGAAAGGGGTGCGCGGATGAGTGTGAGGCGTGTGAGTGTAAGGGAAGGTGAAATAGCCCGAGAGCAAAGTTCGGTTGCGCATGCGCACTAGAGCCTATCCATAAAAGGGAAAGGGGCGGAGTTTATCTATAAAAAGCGCGAGCACGTGTCCGGTAGGTTAGTAGATCGTCATATTTCTCTCCGTTTGCATGTTTTACAAACAATGTGGTCGTTTACGGTTGCCAACGTCGAGGGGCTGTCTGCATGCTTTCCAATTCTCACCGGACAGTACCACGTGCTGGTGCTATTTTTATCTGACAGACACGTCTAGCGCAAACACAAACGGCTCTAGCTCCGCCCCTTTTCTCTGCATTCAAATTTTGTATTACGTGTAGCTGACACATTTTGTACTTTCCAAAGTCAATTCAGGTCTAGATTGGAAGCTGCTAGGCAAATCTCGCTCTCTGCCATAAATGAAGCCAAACCGTAGCTTTATTAGGCTTTTATTTTGAATAAACCTTCACCGACGTCACAGTGTCAGACTCTGGTGAGAAACTGGCTTGATTCAAATCGCCCGCCATTTATAGTCCGGTTCAGGCTTTAACTGCTGTTGGCTGCTGCAGAAATGTGCAACATTTCCTGAATGACAAAATGTGAGCACATTAACTGCGCTGAGGAAGAGAGGGGGCGGGCGGGAGCAAGGCGAAGTGGTGGGGTTACCTATATCAATGTTAGACGTATGTTCTGCCTGTTAACTTCAATTGGAATCACCTTATTCGGGTTTTAGTAGTGACGGTAAATATCATTGCCTCTCTCTCTGTCTCTCTCTCTCCCCTCGCTCTCATTTAGGTATGTGTAAGAAAAACAGATAGACAACCTTACACTCTGCAAATATTATTTAATCCGTACAGTAATCCAAATGAAGGTTTTGTTTTGAAAATGAGCTGAAAGGAATGAAAATCCCGTTCGAGAAAGATGTTCGAAAATTGCAGATTGAACAAAAAATAGTCATTTAATATTATTATTAATTATACCATTTTTTATATTATTTATTTGTTAATTTACTTTTTTTTTTTATCTTGTTTTTAGATTCGTTTTATAGCGACTGTTAACATTTTTGGCGCATAAAACACTGACATTTGTATGCTAGAAAAAATGATCAACAAAAAAAAAAAAAAACATAAACATAAACATCAATACACACACATGCAAATGAGAATATGCATGTACGCACTCACACACACACACACACACACACACACACACACACACACACACACACACAGACATGCAGACATACGCACACACTTGTACACGAACTCACACTCAGTGCTATATGCACAACATACATATTCAAACACATAGAAGATACATGTTAAGACAGATATCCAATTGAAAATGAAAACAAAAAGGAAATACTGCTTGCTGTTCACCAATCTGTAAACTATGTAAACTATGTCGAATATCTCAAAATGTGGGAAACAATTGGATGGTTGAAATTCTCCTGTTGTTTACTTGCAAGAGGATGACCATCAGACTGGATGTAAGTTTATGATGGCAAACACATTGACCCGATATTGCCGAAGTTATGCTGACATGTAACATTGAATAGCATCCTATTTTTAAGTCATATCATGTCAACATGTAAACCAGTGGCATTCGCGTGTGCGGACACACACACACACACACACACACACACGCACACACACACGCACACACACACGCACGCACGCACGCACGCACGCACGCAAGCAAGCACGCACGCACGCACGCACTCATATGACACGCACTCATACACGTACATGCACAATCACTCACTTTCTCTTACTTGTGGTCTGATTTGATTATCTGATTTGACACGGTGTTGCTGTATATTTTTGGTTTCATATTACCATGATTTTACTATTGTGTTATTATGATGTATATATCTGAGCAAGAAACTTTTTTTGTCTTTGTTTTGTTTTGTGGTTTTTTTGGTTTTTTGGGGGTTTTTTTTTTTTTTTTTTTCTCCAAACGCACCACAGGCACAGACACACTCAAAACACAAACGCATGCACACACATACACACTCACAACACACACACACACACACACACACACACACACACACACACACACACACACACACTCACACACTCACTCACTCACACACTCACTCACTCACTCACTCACTCACTCACACACAAACACACACACACTCACTCACACGCGCACACGCACACACATACACACACCACCGGATACGACACACTCATTGTGCACGAGGTACAAAGACAAACTTGAGATGCAAATGATGATTATGCCATTTGATGCAATCCTGTTGAAATATTTGAATGTTCTCATAGTGCCATGATATTGCCATGGTATTGTTATGATGTATGCATTTATCTGAATGTATGTATATCAGGTTTTTGTTTGTTCGTTTAATTTTTTGTTATTATTATTATTATTATCATTATTTTCCCCATAACCCATCACACGGATACACTCACAGGCAAACATACATACACACACACACGCACGATCACACGCGCACACGCACACACATACACACACCACCGGATACGATACACTCAATGTGCACGAGGTAAAAGAAAAACTTGAGATGCAAAAGATGATTATGCCATTTGATGGAATCCTGTTGAAATATTTGAATGTTCTCATAATGCCATGGTATTGTTATGACGTATGCATTTGAGTAACACTGGAGATGTGTATATGTCTTTGTTTCTGTTCCTTATCATAACCCCTTGCAACCACAGATACTCACATACAAACAATCACCCAACACGACATGCTCAATAAATGAGGTACAAAGGCAAATCTTATGATACACGAAATGGTTAGCTGATTTGATACAGTGTTATTAGATTATATGTTTGGTTTCATATTTCCATGTTACCATTGTGTAGCCATGACGTACGATTTATCTGAATGTATGTATATCAGGTTTTTGTTTGTTTGTTTTATTATTATTATTATTATTATTATTATTATTATCATTATCATTTTCCCCTTAACCCATCACACGGATACACTCACAGGCAAACATACATACACACACGCGCGCACGCGCGCGCACGTACACATATATGCACGTGAGTGTGCACATCGGGCGTTGGAGAGCGGGGTGAGGGAGAGGGGAGAGGGAGGGAGAAGGAAATGGGAAGGGGAAAAAAAAAGTCAAAAATTTTGCGATTGCAGTTAGATGAGCACTGAGGAGATGAGAGTTCACAATGAGCGGACAGTTCGTGACTAACACATACACGCACACAAACACACCCACACACACACACACACACACACAGAGGAAGGGGAAGGGGTGGAGAAACGTATGCGAGCTACACGAGCAAGGAGAAGAAAAGGAGAAAGAAGTAGCTTTGCACTTTGGTGAACATTTCCCCTTCTGAATGGTGAGTTCACCAGGAACGAACAATCCGTGGTGTGCATGCAAAAAACGAGAGAGGAAAAGGGAAAAGAAAAACATGTGAAGTACAGCGAATGTTTTCGGGTTACCATTACTGTAGCTTGCAATTGTTCACTCGAGCATCATATACACGGAGTTGTCGCAAATTGTACTTTGTGATGTGAAATTTGGTGTGTATATCTATTTATTCATTCATCTGTTACTTTTTTCTTTTTTTTACGTCTAATAGAAATTTAGCAAGTGAGAATGTAAGTATTGTTAATGTATTTAAAATGCAGCTGTGGTGATTACAGTAGTGAAAAAAATTTTTGGCTTAATGTAATATTTGCCCTATGTCAACCAGTGCAATTTGGTTGTCCATGCTGATGTGACTTTCCAAATTATGTGGCACAAGCCTTCAAATAAGCATTCAATTAAGCAGGGCATTCAAAGGAGAGTCTCTCTCTCTCTTTGGTTTTTTGTTGTTGTTGTTGTTTTTTGTGTGTTTATTGTTGTTTTTTGTCGTTAGATACCCTCACCCCCACCTCCTCATTGATGATTTGGGTTATGAAGCGGAGGAAAAAAGATCACAAACACACACACACACACACACACACACACACACACACAGTGGAGAGGGAGAGTGAGGGGAGAGAAAGGGAAAAAAAGAAAACCGCGATAGAGGGGTTGTGGACATGTCTCCTCTTCCATCACCAGTACCTTTCCTACATTAAAACTTGGATGCTGGTGTTTGGTGGATATGCATGCCTTTTTTTTCTTTTTTTTTCTGTATTCTTGGCTTTATGTATGTGTGTGCATCACATAAGATCCAGTCTTTTTTCTTTTTTTATACTCGATGGTGAACAATTGACGGGAAAAAAATCCTAAACCTTCGTGCAGGAATATGAGTATACTAGTAAACTTTAAAAAAATATTTTTCTGTACTTTTCGGATTCCACGGAATCAAAAACAATGTCACTCTCAGCCCGGTTTTGGCTCTGTGCAGTCAGCTAGGTTATGGGCGACAGTGATGGTGTGGAAATGTTGATGCTATGCCCCTTTGTATTACTCTTACTGTACATTGTGTTGTTGTTTTTTTGTTGTTTTTGCGCCCATCGCTCGCTTGCGCTAGTTAATCAAATTGTCATTTAAAAAAATATTTTTGTACTATGGTGTCATTTTCTTTTGTCAATAATTGTTACTTGTCTGTATGTAATTTACTTTTCTATCTCGGTCTCTACTTCTCACGAATGGATGAATATTTTTTGTGTCCTTTTGCTCAGTTAATTGATTTTAGTATACACATTCTCTATTTCTATGTTTGTTTAACAGAAGAATATGTTATGGATAGAAATCACAGTGATTCTCTGGAAGAAAGGGGGTGCGATGTATACAGACCAAAAATACCACTTGTCAATGCATAACCTTAAGATATCATCTCTAAACTGTCAGGGGTTGGGAAATTTTCAGAAAAGGAAAGACGTCTTACAGTATTTAAGACAAAAGCAATATTCAGTATACTTTTTACAGGACACACATTTTACTAAGAAGATGGACAGACAGATCAGGGCAGAATGGGGTTATGAATGTGTTTTTTCGTCGAATAATTCTAGATCACGAGGGGTAGCTATTCTGTTAAACAATAACTTTGAGTTTCAAATACAAAAAACGATTATAGACATTCAGGGTAATTACATATTTCTGCTTTTAAAAATATCTAACATGGAAATTCTTTTAGTCAATGTGTATGGACCTAACAGAGATGACCCTATATTTTTTGAAGAGATTCGGACAAAAATTGAAGAACAAGCTATTCAGAATGTAATAATAGGAGGCGATTGGAACTTAGTTATTAATCCTAGCTTAGACTATTACAACTATAAACACGTAAACAATATGGCAGCACAAGAAACAGTAATAAAGATGATGGATGACTTACAGTTAGTAGATATATGGAGAGAATTAAATAATGAGGTTTTAAGATACACCTGGAGGAGACCAACCCCCTTACAACAAAGCCGTCTTGATTTTTTTTTATTGTCTTACAAATTTGATCACGAACGTTAAGGATGCAGATATCACTTATGGTTACAGAAGTGACCATTCTTTAATTACAGTTGATCTACAATTTAACACAGAACCCAGAAGAAAAACATTTTGGAAATTTAATTCATCTTTACTTAGGGACAACGAATATGTAGAGTTAGTGACAGAAACAATAGAAAAAGTAAAGGACCAATATGCAGTGTTACCGTATGCAAGAGAAAACTTAGGCAAGATACCTAATAATGAAATTCAGTTAACCATAAGCGATCAACTCTATCTGGATGTATTATTAATGGAAATAAGAACTAAAACAATATCTTTTGGTATAAGAAAGAAAAGACAGCTTATAGAAAAGGAGGAAACACTAGAAAAAGAAATACAGCGAATCGATAAAGAAATACATACACATAGTTTAGCTAGAGAATTGCAGGAGAAAAAAGAAGAACTAGTACAGCTACGAAAAATAAAATTGGAAGGGATCGCATTAAGGTCAAAAGCAAGGTGGGCATCTCAGGGTGAAAAGATGACTAAATATTTTTGTAATCTTGAAAAAAGACATTTTGTAAGCAAACAAATGTTGAAATTAGTTACACCTCAAGGTAATATTTTGACGGAAACAGACGAGATCTTAGAGGCGACGAGACTTTATTATGAAGACCTATACAGAGAACAGGAAGTAAAAGACATAGACATTAGCAGTTACATTAAAAGTTTGCCCAGTCTGGATGAATTTGAATCAGAGCAACTAGAAGGACTTATAACAAAACAGGAAGCCACAGAAACACTAAGAAGAATGCAAAACGATAAGAGTCCAGGCACAGATGGAATGACTGTAAACTTCTATAAATTTTTCTGGAAAGACATAGGGGACTTTGTAGTTAGATCACTGAATGAAGGTTTTAAAAAGGGAGAACTGTCAGTTACACAAAAAGAAGGGATAATTACATGTTTACCAAAGGGAGATAAGCCAAGAGAATATTTACAGAACTGGAGACCTATTTCGTTGCTAAACGTAGCTTATAAGATAGGATCTGCATGCATAGCTAATAGAATCAAGATGATCAGACAGGTTTTATTCCAGGTAGATATATTGGCGATAACATAAGAACCCTGTATGACATTATGCATTATTTAAAAATTGAACATCGTCCAGGCTTGTTAGTATCAATAGATTTCGAAAAAGCATTCGACTCATTAAATTGGTCATATATGAACACTGTATTAAAAGCCTATGGATTTGGCCTAGATTTATGTAAATGGATTCACATCTTTTACAAGGATATAAAATCATATGTCATTGTGAACGGTAAAGTATCCAAAGGCTTGAAAATACAAAGAGGATGCCGCCAGGGAGATCCAATCTCACCCTATCTGTTTGTATTATGCTCAGAAATCCTGGCGTGCAAGATTAGGGAAGATGAAGAAATTAAAGGCATAAATTTATTAGATACCATTTTTAAAATTAGTCAATTTGCTGATGATACAACATTCACATTAGAAGGAGATAAAGAATCGTATGAAAAGTTGTTTGAAACACTAGAGGGATTTGAAGAATTTTCAGGGCTAAAAATTAACTATGATAAAACATTAAATGTCTGGTTAGGAAGAATGAAGAACTCAAAACACCGGTATCTACTAGAAAAGAAAATGAAATGGAACCCCCCCAAATATAAACTTTTAGGCATTTGGTTCGCAGAAGATCTATCAAAAATAACTGAAGTGAATACAAAAGACAAATTGATAGAAGCTAAGAGGCTTTTCAAGATTTGGTCAAAACGTATATGTACACCCCTTGGTAGAATTGCTATTTTAAAATCACTTATACTTTCAAAACTCATTTACTTGTGGATTCTTCTTCCCAATCCCCCGGACAAAGAGATAAATCAACTACAGAAACTGTGCTATGAATTTATATGGGATGGCAAAACAGACAAGATTAAAAGAATATATACAGTACATAATGTTGGAAATGGAGGTTTGGGTATTCCAAATATACAAAAGTACATAGAGGCTCTAAAAATACCATGGATTAGGAAATTACACACAGGAACAGCAAAGTGGAAAAAAATACTCTTAGTCAAATCCCCAGAAATCAACTCCCTGGATCTGTACGGACCAAGAAAATTTGTAAACACTGAATGTAATAGTTTCTGGAAAGATGTATATTGGGCATATGAGAATTTTACAAAACATGTTAGGTTAAAAGAAGCACAAGAGGCACTCATAGAACCACTTTTTCATAACGACAAATTTAAAGTCGGTAATAAGACAGTTTATTTAAAAAATTGGACAAGTAAAGGTATTTTTCTGGTTAGAGATATTGTAGATGAAAATGGATGCTTCCTTAGTCATAAAGATTTCACAGAAAAATATGAGGTTAAAGTTAATTATTTACTGTATATGGGATTTATACGTTCCATTAAAAGTTACTTGCGCACAAACAATATTACTATCACAGACAAAACTTGCAATAAAGAACCAAAAGCACTGCAGATAATAGCTAATGTTAAAAAAGGATCTAAAATTTATTATGATATACTACTTGAACCAATTTTTCTATACAATATAAATTCTTTTATCAAGTGGGAGCAAAAACTAGACATTGCAATAAATTGGGATACCACTATGAAACAAGTGAAAAACATAAAAGAAGTAAGATTGAAATGGTTCCAGATTAGAATATGTCATGGTATATTGGTTACAAACAAAATACTAAAAACAAATGGGAATAACAAATAGCGACATGTGCAACTTCTGTAAAAATGAAATAGACACAATTCAACACTACTTATGGCACTGTACATTTACTCAGTTCTTTTGGGGGGGGGACTTAGAGAATGTCTTGAAGGAAAAGTGTGAAAATTGTGCAAATGTAAAGTTTAATATAGAGTTAGTATTATTTGGAAATGATGATGTTACAAAAACAGGTGAAATATTTGACTATATCATTCTAGTGGCGAAACATTTCATTTATAAATGCAGAATAAATAAAATCAAACCATGTATAAAGTACTTCCTAACAGACCTAAGAAACATATATAAAACCGAAAAATATATACACTCGATGGAAATGATGTCCATAGCATTTTCTAGAAAATGGTGCCCTTACATAAAAATGATTGAAGGCAACGAGGAGGAGTAGAGACAACCACGAATGTAACGTTTGTTCTTTTATTTATTTTTTTTCCCCCCCTTTCATTTACTTGTTTTTAACAGTGCATGTGACGTTTTTGTTTTTTTCTCGGTATGAAGACAGTGTTGTGTCATTTTCCTGATTTGCAGTTTAGGTGGTGCACAGTGGCAAATATTGTTGATTCCAGATGTTGGTTTTGTATGTCCGTCTGTATGTATTAAATGTTAAACTCGAATAAAATTATTAAAAAAACAAACAAAAAAAAACAAACAAACTTCCCGATACTGCCAGAGAAGGGTGAAATAGACCCCCCCCCCCCCCCCCCCCCCCCCCCCCAAAAAAAAAGGATTGAAACAACGAAATACATTGGAGGGTGAATATGTTTGGGTTGTGGGAGGTTTCTTTTTTTTCTATTTTTCTGTTTGAAAGTCAGGAAATGCGACCCTGTGTTTTCTTATACTTTGAATACTTTCATATTTCCAGCAAAATTCTCGTCTCTTCAAGGCTGATTTGCCAATATCACTTAACAAAATTTAATTTTTCGTTGCACACATGTGTTGAGCAATTCGTTTTCGGTGAAAAGATACTGTTTTATCAGTTCAAACTTCCTGTCATGGCGTAGTATTGATGTTGCATGGCTTGAAGAGTAATTCGAAATTCTGTGTGTATATTTTAGACAGGTTATTCTTTTGAAAGTCTGATCACAGCGACAACTGGGTGAAAATGGTAAGTTTTGTGAACTACGTAAACGTATACACACATACATACACAATGACAGAGAGAGACATAAAGAGAGATTAGTGACACGATCTCTCGCTGACTCTCAAACACGCACGTACACACACACACACACACACACACACACATACACACGCTGGTAAGTTTTCTGAACTACGAAGACATACACACACATACAGACACAATGACAGAGAGAGATATATTTGTGACACTCTGTCGCTGATTGACTCTCGACTACGCACACACACACACACACACACTCTCTCTCCCCCTCTCTCGCTCTGTCTGTCTGTCTCTCACTCTCTGTCTCTTTCGCTCTCTCTCTTTCATTCAGCGTTTTCTAACTTTTCGTGAACCGTTTGGATTCAAAATCAAACGATTCCAACTTTTTCCTGAAACAAAGTAACACCCCCCCCCCCCCCACCCCCATTTTAATATTTTATTTCCATTTTTTAAGTTCACTGTTCAGCAAACAAAATTTGAAGTGCTACCTAAGTAGTACTACTATTGTCTTTTGAACTTAATTCATTAATTAGCTTCATTGGACAAATACAGACTAACATAACAAACTGGAACAGCCTTCCTGCTGAGATTGCCCTCAGCCCAACCCTGGAAGGCTTCAAATCCCGAATCTGATCACCTCCTCCTCCACACCCCCATACCTCCCCCCCACCCACCCATCCCCTGGCCCAGCAACGTCTACCTCAGGAAACCTCAAAAACACGCAACCCCCCCTTATAGTCTACAGAATCTTCACAATGATGAAGGCGGTAGTCAAGGGAAAGAAGAATAGTAGCAGCAGGAACTGAAATGCAGCAGCTAAAACAAAAATAAAACCAGTAAATGATGGATTACAGTTACACTGTTTGTCATTTTCTGTACATACTATGTATGAGTATTAATTTATTTTAGTGTATTTATAATATGTGGCTTACTAATTAAAATAATTAGTTAGTACAGATGCATTCCACTTTTCAGGCAAAATGATATAAAGTGGCAGAGTCAGTCAAGAGTTAACCCCCACAATTGCATTCATGAATGTTTTTAATCTTTGAGTAGAAATAAACTGCACTATACAGTATTTACATTTTAGTTAAATTACATCTAGTCAAATATTGAATAATGGTATAGCTTTGTAAAACTTATGAATCTGATGAGCCAGTCAAATTTTACCTTGGGGCCCCAGAACACACACACACACACACACACACACACACACACACACACACACACACACACACACACACACAAACACTTCCCCCCCCTCTCTCTCTCTCTCTCTCTCACACACACACACACACACACACACACACACACACACACACACACACACACACACTCTCACATACACACAATGTATACACATGCATATTGGTATTTAGATAAACTGCATTCAATAGCACTATGCTTAAACACTGAGACAAAATTACATGATTATGTTGTAGTCACTGTATAACTTCAGTTAATGGAATTTTGTTTTCACATTTCAGGCTCGTAACAGCGAGAAGGCAATGTAAGTTTTTGACTCCTGCTGTATTTTTAGAGTATCTTTCAGTGTGTTACAAGTACTTAAATGTTTCTTACTGGTGTTGAGATTTAAAAACAAAAAAGTCAAAAGCAAAATATGAAGTGATGAACGGACTTCTTATCACATCAAAAATGGGTTATTTCTTTCATCATGCATGTTTGTGTGTGTGTGTGTGTGTGTGTGTGTGATTCTATGTGTGTGTGTGTGTGTGGCTGTGTGTGTGTGTGTGTGACCTGCATATTTATGTATCATTGCAAGAATGTGTGTAACATTTCGATGTTTGTCAGTTTATCTTTCAGTATGTGACGTGCTACGGTATGCACTTGTGTACACATGTAAATGAAATGTGTTTCATTATGTGTGTACCCGCATACATTTTGTGTTGATATGAAAATACCTTTCAACATTTATACAGTTGTTTTTTTTAAAAGAGAAAAAGAGGAATCTTTCATATGTTAAGCTTGTTATGATTGTTAATGTGTTTTGAGGTGATGACTCATTTCGTTGCATTCCCTGTGTACAGGACGACGCTGGCTCGATGGAGAGCAGCTCAGGAAGGAGGCTTGAAAGTGAAGGTAGGGCACAGCCAGGCCACACTACACACTACACATGCTGATTTGGGGAGACTACACAGGCTACACTACACACTACACACACTGGTTTGGAGAGACTTGCACTACACAGTACACAGGCCACACTACACACGCTGATTTGGAGAGACTTACACTACACAGGCCACACAACAAACTGCACACGCTGATTTTGGGAGACTTACACTACACAGGCTGCACTACACACGCTGATTTTGGGAGACTTACACTACACAGGCCACACAACACATGCTGATTTTGGGAGACTTACACTACACAGGCCACACTACACACGCTGATTTGGAGAGACTTACACTACACAGGCCACACAACACACTGCACACACTGATTTTGGGAGACTTACACTACACAGGCCACACAACACATGCTGATTTTGGGAGACTTACACTACACAGGCCACACTACACATGCTGATTTTGGGAGACTTACTCTACACAGGCTGCACTACACATGCTGATTTTGGGAGACTTCCACTACACAGGCCACACAACACATGCTGATTTTGGGAGACTTACTCTACACAGGCTGCACTACACACGCTGATTTTGGGAGACTTCCACTACACAGGCCACACAACACATGCTGATTTTGGGAGACTTTCACTACACAGGCCACACTACACACTATACACGCTGATTTTGGGAGACTTCCACTACACAGACCACACTACACATGCTGATTTTGGGAGACTTACACTACACAGGCCACACTACACATGCTGATTTTGGGGAGACTTACACTACACAGGCCACACTACACACGCTGATTTTGGGAGACTTACACTACACAGGCCACACTACACATGCTGATTTTGGGGAGACTTACACTACACAGGCCACACTACACACGCTGATTTTGGGAGGCTTACAATACACAGGCCACACTACACATGCTGATTTTGGGGAGACTTACACAACACAGGCTACACTACACACACTGATTTTGAGAGACTCGCACTACACAGGCCACACTACACACTACATGCATTGATTTTGGGAGACTTACAATTTGTGCATCAGAATTCAGTTTCTGCTTCATTGCTTGGCAATTTCATTCTGTTGTTGCACTGTCAGATGATGGAATGAGGTTAGAGTGACCTGCTTTGTTAGATTATTCTCAAAACAATAATTATAGCAATATTTATGAAATACAATGTCTTTGGAATGACAATTACTTGAACTTGAATTTGACAATAGTCACTATTCTGTTGTTTTCTAACATGACCACATTACTGATTCTTCTGTGTTCTTAGGCTGCAAATTCCCACATTCACTTCTTAAGGTAAACTATAGCAAGCAAGCTTTTCATTGTTTGACAGTTTCTACTCTGCCATTTAGACAGCCTTGCTCTTTTTTGAGAGGTATGCAGTGAGATTGCAGCCCTTAAAGTTCAACAAAGAAGAAATGTTAATGTAATTTTGTTCTGATTTAAAAAAAAAAAAAAAAAAAGTAAATAGAATGGTAATATTTGTTTTCAGCTATAAATAGAATGGAGGACGCTGGTAGCAACTAAGTTTTGTGTTGATAATGTTGTTGTCAACGATGCAGTTGGTGGTACTCCATATTGAGCCTGTACAACCAGGTGGGTCATGAGCCATGTTGTTGTGCAGGAGAGACGACCGTACCTGGCAGGAGACTGCGACGACATCCATCAGGCTGAGAAATGGAGACGCCAGATCCTGGGGGAAATCTCAAGAAAGGTGGCACAGATCCAGAATGGTGCGTTATCCATCCCATGATTTCTCATTTCTGTGGTTTGATGTGAAATTTTGCTGCTTTGTTTATGACGGGCGCAGTAGCCGAGTGGTTAAAGCGTTGGACTTTCAATCTGAGGGTCCCAGGTTCGAATCTCGGTAACGGCGCCTGGTGGGTAAAGGGTGGAGATTTTTCCGATCTCCCAGGTCAACATATATGCAGACCTGCTAG
Source organism: Babylonia areolata (assembly GCF_041734735.1). NCBI lineage: Eukaryota > Metazoa > Mollusca > Gastropoda > Neogastropoda > Buccinidae > Babylonia > Babylonia areolata. Next base: position 48,535,602 of record NC_134883.1, read on the forward strand.
TGCCTGAACCCCCTAAGTGTGTATACGCAAGCAGATCAAATACGCACATTAAAAACCCAGCAATCCATGTCAGCGTTCGGTGGGTTATGGAAACAAGAACATGCCCAGCATGCACACTCCCAAAAACGGAGTATGGCTGCCTACATGGCAGAGTAAAAATGGTCATACATGTAAAAGCCCACTTGTGTACATACGAGTGAACGTGGGAGTTGCAGCCCACGAACGCAGAAGAAGAAGAAGAAGAAGCTGTTTTGTTTTTTTGTTTTGTTTTTGTCCTGCATGGGGGAAGAATGTTGGAATTATTTCTTTGTTTAACGGAAACATGTTCAGTTGTCGTTCTTGATCAGCTGTTGTGGAAAGTTACCAGCCTTGATTGGTCCGATATTTGCCTTGTTGTTATTGTTGTTGTTGTTTTCTGAGGGTAATCATTTTGGAGGGAGGAATTTTACCTTTCTTTTGTTGACTTGTATTGAAACATTGTGATTGGTAAGGCCTCATGGCAGATTCTGTTAGGTTGTATGTGGACTGTTGGTCCATGGTTCACCAGTGGTCAGGGTTCGAGGCCCCATTTCACCAATGTGTATGTCCTTGGGAAAGGTAGTTTCCTCCAATTTCCCTCACTCCATCCAGGTGTGAATGGGTACTGACTTTGGCTAGGGAAGGTTTTTGATGGATTTGATTGATTGATACGGATCCTATATAGCACCTATCCTTTTTTTTTTTTTTGCTGGCCCATCATCTGCACCATTTCTGTGGCATTACTCCCATGCCGGTCATTTAGATTCCCCCATACACGGCCACACCCGGGTTCGTCCATCGCAGTTCCAGTGTCGGCAGTCCACAGGGAACCATCGATGTTAGGTCGCCAGGAGGCCACACACCAGAGGAGACCCTGCACTGCTGCTGAGTCACTTCGGTGGTGTTCAGTGGTGCCTGTTCTGTTTTAACGTACTTAGGACACCACCTACTAAGCCCCCTACTAACGACAATAATGGTTTAGTTGCGGAGCCAGACTGAGCAAGCGTCCCTCCCAGAGTGGAGACCGCCACCACGCCCCTCGAACAACAGCCCCCCATGAATCTGCCGACACTGACGACATTGACAGGACTCACCCCATAGCACCTATCCTTGGTTGGAGACCAAGCTCTAAGCGCTTTACAAGCACAGGGTCATTTGCACAACGGGCTGCCTGCCTGGGTAGAGGCAGCTGACGGATGCCACTGGGCGCTCATCATTCGTTTCCTGTGCCATTCGATCCGATTTCAGGCACGCACACATACACACTAGGTTAAAACAGCAGAAGGAGAGGATTGGGCCCCACCTTCCTATGCAGAGCCCCACACAGTGTATTTTGTATTTTTGTTGTATTTTGTATTTCTTTTTATCACAACAGATTTCTCTGTGTGAAATTTGGGCTGCTCTCCCCAGGGAGAGCGCGTCGCTATACTACAGCACCACCCTTTTTTTTTTTTGTATTTTTCCTGCGTGCAGTTTTATTTGTTTTTCCTATTGACGTGGCTTTTTCTACAGAATTTTGCCAGGAACAACCCTTTTGTTGCCATGGGTTCTTTTACATGCGCTAAGTGCGTGTTGCACACGGGACCTTGTTTTATCGTCTCATCCGAATGACTAGCGTCCAGACCACCACTCAAGGTCTAGTGGAGGGGGAGAAAATATCGGTGGCTGAGCCGTGATTCGAACCAGCGCGCTGAGATTCTCTCGCTTCCTAGGCGGACGCGTTACCTCTAGGCCATCACTCCACTAATATGAATTCAACTGCCCCGATGGCGGTGAAAGGCACAAGGATCTGTAACCTGTCTTGTCTTACCAATTGTGGTATGATGACGATGAAAGGAAAGCACACATGACTGCGTGTTGTTTGTACAGCTGGTCTGGGGGAGTTCAAGCTGCGTGACCTGAACGACGAGATCAACAAACTGCTGAGGGAGAAGGGGCACTGGGAGGACCGCATCATTGAGCTGGGGGGTCCCGACTACAGGGTAGGGACACGCGCACGCACACACACACACACACACACATAAATACACACACACACAGACACACAACACACACACACACACACACACTTCACACACACACATACACACACACACACATGCATGCATCATTTAGCTGAGGGGTCCAGACTACACGGTAGGCACACACACACACACACACACACACATGCACACATGCACTCGTGCGTGCACACACACACTAACTTACACTCTCATTCACTCTCACACACCCACACTTACCCGCACTCTCTCATACACTCTCAGTCACACTCACTTACTCACTCACTAATCCATGGTATAATATGTTGTTAATCGTTATGATTTGCGTTACTTACTTTGTTAATTTTGTAGTAGATTGTTTTATGTTGTACTTTGTCCTGAAAAAGTGACAGCTCCTTGCGTTCACTGCATCGCCTTCGTGAGGGGCCACGGCCTTTATTGAATAAAAAGATGTCCATGTCAAGAGATGTCCATGTCACTCACTCCCTCTTCACATCGGATATCACTTAAAGTTACTACATCTACATCTTTTTAAAAATTTTATTATTTTTATTTTTTATTTTTTGTACGCTTATAGTTGACTTCATCATGTTTTTGCGCCTTATACATATTATTATTAATAGTAGTAGTTGTTTTTTTAAAAATGTATTTATCTATTATTTATTTACTCTATTTTTTCTTTTTTTTTTTCTCAAGGCCTGACTAAGCGTGTTGGGTTACGCTGGTGGTCAGGCATCTGCTTGGCAGATGTGGTGTAGCGTGTATGGATTTGTCCGAACGCTGTGACGCCTCCTTGAGCTGCTGAAACTGAAACTGAAACAGACATCTACATGATACACACTGATATGATTATAATAATAATAATTAGACGAAGAAGAAGAAACGGTAATAAAAGGCATTTATACTGCTCTCTACCTCTTTAACCCCTAGGCTGCCTGCATGACGAGATAACTCGTCATGGCAAGCATGTATGCTTCGCTGCCACAATGACGAGATAACTCGTCATCGATATATTCTGACTTTTCCTTGGGTTGCATTCACTTCGTTGACAAGAATAGTGGTAGCTTTAGCCTGAGGAATCTCTCTAGATTCTATTCATAGCTAGAAACCCCATCTACGTCATGAAGCAGTCCTTTATTTGAACGTTTTGGTTGGGTCACTGTCCTGGTGTTTGCCTGACTTCTCTCCTCGCTCGCTCAACAAAATGTCGGACTGACGCCGTGCTCAAGACATGCGATCGTGACGAACTAAATCAACCAAGATTTCTTTCTTTAGCTGATGCTCAGAAAGAATTGAAGCGTAAATTCCAAGGAGAAGATAGTGATGAACATTTATAGGACGATCTGATAGAAAATAAAGGGAGCAATCAAGAGAGTGGCCAAGATGCGACTGTCAGTGAGTGATGTCAGCTGTACAGATGTTAGCAGACGACAGAAGATGACCGAATTAGCAGCAGAGCGATATTCTTGGCACGCAGCCAATGCGGTCTGATAACTGAATCAAGTGACCGTGTGAGAGGGGTGAAGAGGAGGGGGGTGGAGACTGAGGGGGCGTGGCCTCACATCCATCTTATCACTTGGAGAAGTCACAATGTATTGTGTATCTATCTCTTTAAAAAATATATATATATTGTGGTTGTTCTAGTATGATTTTGTGTTTGCAGATATTCATTTGTCCAGAAAATATGTTTTTATGCAGATTACCTGACTGATGTTTGTAATGGACAAGTTGAAAATGTGACAAAAAACAAAACACTGATTTCAAAACAACAGCATGTCACTAAAATATATATAAAATGGGAAAACAGCATGTGTTTTGTATTCTTTGTTCATTTACCTTTCAGAAAATATATACTTTTATGGGTCTTTCTCCAATAACAAAATTTTTTGAAAATTCATACCCGTTTTTTGTGAAAAAACCCTGGCAAATAGATTTTAATAAAATTTTATTTTCCTGGCAGCGAAAGGGTTAACATTGATATGGAATTGGTGTGGAGGTGGAGGGGGAGGATGGTTACAGGATTAACACCACAGTGCACATAGTCAGAAACTTAGGAAATAATGATTATGAACCATTGTTGTTGTTGTTTTTTCAGAAAATTGGGCCCAAGATGTTGGATGCAGAAGGAAAGGAAGTGCCTGGAAACAGAGGGTACAAGTAAGTGTTGGGCTGCAGACAGGGTGTTGCTTCCCCTGTTGTTCAGTAAGTGTTGGGCTGCAGACAGGGTGTTGCTTCCCCTGTTGTTCAGTAAGTGTTGGGCTGCAGACAGGGTGTTGCTTCCCCTGTTGTTCAGTAAGTGTTGGGCTACAGACAGGGTGTTGCTTCCCCTGTGGTTCAGTAAGTGTTGGGCTGCAGACAGGGTGTTGCTTCCCCTGTTGTTCAGTAAGTGTTGGGCTGCAGACAGGGTGTTGCTTCCCCTGTGGTTCAGTAAGTGTTGGGCTACAGACAGGGTGTTGCTTCCCCTGTTGTTCAGTAAGTGTTGGGCTGAAGACAGGGTGTTGCTTCCCCTGTGGTTCAGTAAGTGTTGGGCTGCAGACAGGGTGTTGCTTCCCCTGTTGTTCAGTAAGTGTTGGGCTGAAGACAGGGTGTTGCTTCCCCTGTTGTTCAGTAAGTGTTGGGCTGAAGACAGGGTGTTGCTTCCCCTGTTGTTCAGTAAGTGTTGGGCTGAAGACAGGGTGTTGCTTCCCCTGTTCCCCTGTGGTTCAGTAAGTGTTGGGCTACAGACAGGGTGTTGCTTCCCCTGTGGTTCAGTAAGTGTTGGGCTACAGACAGGGTGTTGCTTCCCCTGTGGTTCAGTAAGTGTTGGGCTGCAGACAGGGTGTTGCTTCCCCTGTGGTTCAGTAAGTGTTGGGCTACAGACAGGGTGTTGCTTCCCCTGTGGTTCAGTAAGTGTTGGGCTACAGACAGGGTGTTGCTTCCCCTGTGGTTCAGTAAGTGTTGGGCTACAGACAGGGTGTTGCTTCCCCTGTTGTTCAGTAAGTGTTGGGCTACAGACAGGGTGTTGCTTCCCCTGTTGTTCAGTAAGTGTTGGGCTACAGACAGGGTGTTGCTTCCCCTGTGGTTCAGTAAGTGTTGGGCTACAGACAGGGTGTTGCTTCCCCTGTTGTTCAGTAAGTGTTGGGCTACAGACAGGGTGTTGCTTCCCCTGTGGTTCAGTAAGTGTTGGGCTACAGACAGGGTGTTGCTTCCCCTGTGGTTCAGTAAGTGTTGGGCTGCAGACAGGGTGTTGCTTCCCCTGCGCTTCAGTGTGAAGGCATTCATGTATGTATGTTTTTATGTATGAAAGACAAAGGGATTGCTCTCTCACATGGACCAACCAGCATGTATTTTGGTGGATGATATTTCCATTGAAATTGTTTTATTGTAAAGCGCTTAGAACAGAATTATTTGATCAGGCACTATATGAATAGATTTATTGTTGTTATTATTATTGTTATTAGCAGCAGCAGCAAAAATGTGTCTGATACATAACTGCACAGCAAATCTTCGGCAGTATCAGACAGTACATTGAAACATAAGGTTTGATGTGTGTCAGCAATATGATCATGATGGAAGGCAGTGTCCCATGTTACCTCTTCATGGTTCTCTGTTAATAATAATAATAATAATGGATACTTATATAGCACACTATCCAGAAATCTGCTCTAGGTGCTTTACAAAAACGCTTTAACATAAAACATTACATCTATGTTACATACACACACCAAAATATGACTACACACACACACACGCACACACACACACACACACACACACACACACACACACTGCGTACATACATTTTAACAGTACATGTGTATCTAACAGCTACCCTAACACATACGCACACATAGGCAGGCACAAACTTACATAAACGCACGCGCACACAATACACATTCATATACATGCATGTAGTTATGTACACATACATATGTATACATACATGGTCAAGCACAGCTAACGCTGTTGTGTTATGTTGACAGACTTGTGTCATGTGTGTGCTGACACGCCATCTGTGTTTCTTCCTGTCAGGTACTTTGGGGCAGCTAAAGACTTGCCGGGGGTCAGAGAACTCTTCCAGCAAGAGCGTAAGTGGCAGTGGATGTTTGGTTCCTGGTGTACTGTAACGTGTACACCCCACTAAGTTTGGACTGATTGTCTCCTGACTGAGTAGTAGGAGGACGTTTTATCAGATGGCACACACACACACACACACACACACACACACACACACACACACACACACACACACACACACACACACACACACACACACAGAGTAAGTGTCATGTTCTGTAACGTGTACACCCCACTAAGTTTGGACTGATTGTCTCCTGGTTGAGTAGCAGGAGGACGTTTTATCAGATGGCACACACACACACACACACACACACACACACACACACACACACACACACACACACACACACACACACACAGAGTAAGTGTCATGTTCTGTAACGTGTACACCCCACTAAGTTTGGACTGATTGTCTCCTGGTTGAGTAGCAGGAGGACGTTTTATCAGATGGCACACACACACACACACACACACACACACACACACACACACACACACACACACACACACACACACACACAGAGTAAGTGTCATGTTCTGTAACGTGTACACCCCACTAAGTTTGGACTGATTGTCTCCTGGTTGAGTAGCAGGAGGACGTTTTATCAGATGGCACACACACACACACACACACAGAGTGTCATGTTCTGTAACGTGTACACCCCACTAAGTTTGGACTGATTGTCTCCTGGTTGAGTAGCAGGAGGACGTTTTATCAGATGGCACACACACACACACACACACACACACACACACACACACAGAGTAAGTGTCATGTTCTGTAACGTGTACACCCCACTAAGTTTGGACTGATTGTCTCCTGGTTGAGTAGCAGGAGGACGTTTTATCAGATGGCACACACACACACACACACACACACACACACACACACACACAGAGTAAGTGTCATGTTCTGTAACGTGTACACCGCACTAAGTTTGGACTGATTGTCTCCTGACTGAGTAGTAGGAGGACGTTTTATCAGATGGCGCACACACACACACACACACACACACACACACACACACACACACCAGGGACCGCGCTAGACTTTTTCAAAACGCGTGCAGCTTACGCAAAGTCGGCAAAAAAACGTAAGTTAGAGTCAGAATTGCGTCAGACCTATGACACTAAATCAAAGGCTTACTCACCTATTTTCGCCGCTCATGTCGGTGCTGAAATTCACCGCAAGCCCTGACAATCAGTTCGTTGCACTGGCTCAATGCTGGACCTTCCATTGCAATGCGCAGCAGCGTGTCCACATGCGCATCTGTCAGTCTTGATCGGTCAGCAGTTGTGATCATATTTTGCCAGCTGAAACCTCTCTCACAAGGAAAAGAGCTGACAGGGACTGTCAATGCAGTGTTCGCCAGCACAGCAAAATCAGGATATGTTGCGTCATAATCCATGATGACGACTTTGCAGGCTTTCTCGAAACTGGTCACGCCCTGTAATGACGCCACTCTGTTCCAAAACTCGTCAGCTAAGCAGTGTTGTGTGCGCGCGTACTCTGTTAATTGGCTGTAGCTGTTAAGAGTCGCGTAGGCATCTCCCAGTGCTCCGCATGCACAGACACTTTGTCTTGTACCGTCTGATTTAGTATCGCAAACCTAGCTGCCAAGTCAGTCCTAAAGTTGCATTGATACGGCTTGGAGTAAAAGTTGTTTTGCATAATTGTTACGCGTGAGCGCTGTGAAAATGCGTCGGCAAAAATCAAAATGCGTCAAATACGCGAAAAACATGCGTTAACGCGATCCCTGACACACACACACACAAATGTACGTATGTGTGCAACACACACAACACACATATAGTGACAGACATGCCACAAGCAGTGGGCAGAACAGGTATCATCACACCACACACACACACACACGCATGCACACACACTCTTCCTTTGTGACCTGAGATCAGTACAGCCAAGGTATTGAAAGTACTGCCAGTGTTGTGTTTTACTTTGGTGTGGGATGTTTCATCTGGTTCTTCTGATGTACATGTATGTATTATATGTCTTCCCCAGCTGATGAGATAGGGTGAAGGGGGTGAAGGGAGGGAGTATTTCTGTATTGTACAGTTTTCCGTATTGGCATTTGGGTGATTTAAAATAATTTTTTTTTTTTTTTTTTTTTACATTTTATTTTAAGCAGCCCTATATATATATATATATATATTTTTATTTTTTATTTTTTTTATTGGCAATTGGGTGGGGGATTTTTTTACATTTTATTCTGTTTGGTATTAAGATGCACACATTTTTTTTTTTAAGCTGCTCATATATTTTACAGCTTTCCATATTGGCATTTGGGTGATTTTTAAATCTTATTCTGTTTCAGTATTAAGATGCACACATTTTTTGAAGCAGCAGCTATATTTATACTTTTCCATATTGGCATTCAGGGGATTTGATTTTTCTCCATTGTATCCTGTTTGGGTATTGAGACATGCACATTGTGAAGCATCCCATAGACCCTGGCTACAAACTGTCCGGTAAGAAAACAGCCAGTCACTCCTGCCCCTGTGTGTGCAGCGCCCCCTGCCCCCCGCAAGACGAGGGCAGAGCTGATGAAGGACATCGACGCTGATTACTACGGCTACAGGGATGAGGACGACGGTCTGATCGTGCCGGCAGAACAGGAGGCAGAGAGAGAAGGTCAGCGTTAATGTGTGTTTTTATTTTTTTTTTGTTTGGGTCGACTGAATGGCTGTTCTTCCCAACTCCATATGTGCACAAGTGTTAGATTGAACTTCATTTCAGAAAGCAGTTCAGTTTCAGTTTCTGAAGGAGGCATCATTGTGTTAGGACACGACCACAGAAAGCGGTTCAGTTTCAGTTTCTGAAGGAGGCATCATTGTGTTAGGACCTGACCACAGAAAGCGGTTCAGTTTCAGTTTCTGAAGGAGGCATCATTGTGTTAGGACACGACCACAGAAAGCAGTTCAGTTTCAGTTTCTGAAGGAGGCATCATTGTGTTAGGACCTGACCACAGAAAGCGGTTCAGTTTCAGTTTCTGAAGGAGGCATCATTGTGTTAGGACAAGACCACATAAAGCGATTCAGTTTCAGTTTCTGAAGGAGGCATCATTGTGTTAGGACATGACCACAGAAAGCGGTTCAGTTTCTGAAGGAGGCATCATTGTGTTAGGACATGACCACAGAAAGCGGTTCAGTTTCAGTTTCTGAAGGAGGCATCATTGTGTTAGGACAGGACCACAGAAAGCGGTTCAGTTTCAGTTTCTGAAGGAGGCATCATTGTGTTAGGACAGGACCACAGAAAGCAGTTCAGTTTCAGTTTCTGAAGGAGGCATCATTGTGTTCGGTCATGACCACAGAAAGCGGTTCAGTTTCTGTTTCTGAAGGAAGCATCATTGTGTTAGGACCTGACCACAGAAAGCGGTTCAGTTTCAGTTTCTGAAGGAGGCATCATTGTGTTAGGACAGGACCACAGAAAGCGGTTCAGTTTCTGAAGGAGGCATCATTGTGTTCGGCCATGACCACAGAAAGCGGTTCAGTTTCTGTTTCTGAAGGAGGCATCATTGTGTTAGGACAGGACCACAGAAAGCAGTTCAGTTTCTGAAGGAGGCATCATTGTGTTAGGACAGGACCACAGAAAGCGGTTCAGTTTCAGTTTCTGAAGGAGGCATCATTGTGTTAGGACAGGACCACAGAAAGCAGTTCAGTTTCTGAAGGAGGCATCATTGTGTTAGGACATGACCACAGAAAGTGTTTCAGTTTCTGAAGGAGGCATCATTGTGTTAGGACATGACCACAGAAAGCATTTCAGTTTCTGAAGGAGGCATCATTGTGTTAGGACAGGACCACAGAAAGCAGTTCAGTTCCAGTTTCTGAAGGAGGCATCATTGTGTTAGGACACGACCACATGCTTCAGATGCCTGGCCAGCAGCATAACTCAGTGCGCTTGTCAGGCCATGAGTGCCTGCATATATATATATTTGTGTATCTGTCAGAGTGGATTTCTTCAACGGAAGTATGCCAAAGGACAACGTTCATGTTGCCATGGGTTCTTTTTCAGTGCGCCAAGTGCGTGCTGCACATGGGACCTCAGTTTATTCTCTCTTCCCAATGACTGGACTCTCAGTTTGATTTTCCTGTCAGACTTGGGAGAAAGGTAGGGACAGGATTCAAACCCAGTCCCTTTCTGACACTGTATTGGCAAATAAGAGTTTTAACCGTTCTGCCATCGTTTTTTTATCTTCAGTTTAACGTCTATTCACTATAAGTGTTTTTAGACGGAAAGGAGTAAAGAAGTGGATAAAGGAAATGGAATGCATGTGAATATTAGTGTAAAAAAGTATTCATGTTATGTATCAGAGGAAAAGTATGTTATAAGAAAAGGTCTAAAGAGATTGTGGTGTGTATTGAATGAGGTGTCATGGGAAGGTGAATATGAATATGCATATCAACAGGTATTAACCTACAACAATGTAAATATAAATGACAACATTAATTATAACACATCAAAGGAGGATACCAACTGGAGTTTAAAATTTCCGAAAACATTCTAAGCAATTAACAATCATTCAAAATCTTTTCAGTGGCTGATGAAATATTGGAAGAAAAGTCATCAACTACATCTTTTGGAATTAACTGTCTTATGCTCGGACAATGAATGAGTAGATGACTTAACTCACTCAGTACGGCCAGTCCTCTCTTCTCCTCTACACAGACCAATCGGATGTCCAGTGGGTGTCTGAATTACCCAACCTTTAGCTTTTGTCGTCAGAATTGTGGTATTCTTTGTCAACATTCACCTCTTCAGTATAAGAGCCTTCCGCTTGCAATATTTTGATGATGGTGGTGAAACGCTGTTAACGTCGTCTCTTTCGCTGTTCGTAAGGAGAGAGTTAAAGTTATTTGCTTACCGCATATACATTTTATATTTGCCATCTTCATGTGATGAATATGTTGACCTTTGAACCGTGTGTTGGCGTTTTACAGCGGTGGCCAGCAAAGTGGCCGAGTGGAAGGAGAGGGTGGCCAAAATTGCCCGCGGGGAGATTGTGCGAGATGAGGATCTGGACCCTGAAGAAAACCTGTACCCCCCTGAAGAAGTGAGCATGGACAGTTTTTCTTTCTCTTTCTTCGGTCTTTTCTTTGTCTATAGATATGTGTGTTTTTGTTTTGAAAATGTTTCCTGCATGAATGTGTGTTGTGATCTGTTTAGCCTGCAGGTTTTTCTTGTTGTTTTTTGTTTGACATGCACTCAGCCGTTGAAGTACAGATGTTATCTGTGATTATATTATTTTATTTTGTTTGAATAAATGATAGCATGTTCAATAGCTTATCGTGGAGGTCTATCCCAAAAGCAAAGTGTAAGGTATGGAGAAGATATTGAATATGAAAGATAGCTCTTCCAATCTGTTCAAGAACACATCAGGTATGAGATTCTTCAGACTATAGTCTGATATCAGACTAAGAGAGGATTTGGAAATTAGCAAACTTCTTGTACCGTTACACTTGTTACTGTGGAGGTAATATAGCACTAAGCAGATTCAGACTGAAATAGAAATCCTCAGTCTCATTCCTAACACAACCAAAACACAACTGCTGCATTGTATGATGTCTATGCTAAAATGTTGAGCTGTGGAAACCTGATGCATTGCTCGCTGCGTGTGGAGACTGTTATAGTAGGAACACCGCAGGGTTCTTGTTTCTGTCAGGACTGAGGCTTGTGGTTTGTGGTGTGGGGAGTGTACCTTGCTGTGAAGTCAGTCAGATTGTCACAGGGTTCCCACAGTCATGGAAGTCTGGGAAAGTCTTGGAAACAAAGAGAGAAGCATTTCAAGGGCTGGAAAATCCTAGGAAAAATATCTTTTGCCGCTCAGGGTCTGGAAAAGTCTTGGAATTTTAATAAAACCCTTGACCAGTACCATTCAACAAAAATCTTTAAAAAATAAAATAAAATAATAAAAAAAGCAGTGAAATCAACGAAAAGTGATGAAAATTGAACTTGATTACAGGGGGTTCTGCCATTCTCTTTCATCAGCAGCGTTGCACTCCAATTTTTTATGTCAATTTGGCTTTGTGTCTGGCATGGAAAATACTCACTGTGGAAAAAGTCTGGAATTTTGTTTGATTACCTGTGTGGTACCTGTGACCATGACGGCTGTTGTGTGCTGTGTGCAGGTGGAGATGGAGGAGGAAACGAAGGAGGAGAGTGACGGAGAGAAGGAACACTTCATCGCTCACGTGCCTGTGCCCTCCCAGCAGGAGGTATACCTGTGTTACTGCACACGACCCTCTCTTCTCTGTCTGTCTCTTATCGCTCACGTGCCTGTGCCCTCACAGCAGGAGGTATATACAGCTGTACTGTACACACCTATCTGTTTTCTGTTTTATCACTCATGTGCCTGTGCCCTCACAGCAGGAGGTATACCTGTGTTACTGCACACGACCCTCTCTTCTCTGTCTGTCTCTGTCCTGACTCATGTGCCTGTGCCCTCACAGCAGGAGGTATACCTATGTTACTGCACACAACCCTGTCTTCTCTGTCTGTCTCTGTCCTGACTCATGTGCCTGTGTCCTCACAGCAGGAGGTATACCTATGTTACTGCACACGACCCTCTCTTCTCTGTCTGTCTCTGTCATCACTCATGTGCCTGTGTCCTCACAGCAGGAGGTATATACAGCTGTACTGTACACACCCGTCTGTTTTCTGTCTGTTTTATCACTCATGTGCCTGTGCCCTCACAGCAAGAGGTATACCCCTGTACTGCACGTGCCCCTCTGTTCTCGGTCTGTTTCTCACACATCTCATGCTGTTTGCATTTACTTACATGAACGTATGCAAATGCACGTGCATATGCACACACACACACATGCACACACATATGCACACACTTTCTCTCTCTCTCTCTCTCTCTCTCTCTCTCTCATGCACAAGCACACACACCCTAGACATCCACAACCACACATACACACACACAACCACTGCCACCACCACCATCATCATCCCCATAGAGGACAGATCTGATGTTGTTACATGTAAGTTTGATCCCTGTGATTTGGAGCAATATCAGAAATGGGCAGTGTCTTGAAGCCAAGGGCCATAGCAGAACATTGGATCTTCGTTCTACAGGTGTGAGATACTTCACATTGTACATCAGATTCAATTTCAAGGAAGTGTGAACTTGTCCGTATACGCTTCACCACATCTACTGTTGATAAAAAAAAAAGTACTAAAAATTATAGATTAAAAATGGCACAACAGATGTCACTGTGTGAAAGATGGTCTTTCTAAGCTTTGTGCACTGTATGTGTGGAGGGCAGTATGACGTGACAATATGCCCTGACCTCTGCTATGTGTCTGTCACAATCTTTGCATTGGAGACACAAACTTGGTTGTTGTTTGCATCCAAGGATGTTCTTTGTATATGGAAATAATGATGTGAAACACCATATTGGTTGATGGAGATAATGATGTGAAACACCTTATTGGTTGATGGAGATAATGATGTGAAAGACCGTATTGGTTGATGGAGATAATGTTGTGAAACTCCACATTGGTTGATAATATACTGTACAACACTTGGTTGTCTTTCCTTCTTCATAAGCATGGTGGATGTGTTTTTACATGTGGGCGACCCATCAAGAAATGATTTTATTCTTTGGGGAAAAATGTAGCATGGAATACTGTGTTCCTCCCCAGATCGAAGCGGCCATTGTGCAGAGGAAGAAGACGGAACTGCTGAAGCGCTACGCAACCGACTCGCTGATGGAGGAGGAGGAATCTGTCAAACAGATGCTGGGTGTATGACCTTGACCTCAGCACCGGGGGTCAACCATTGGCATGACTGCGGGCAGAAGTATGTGTGTGTGTGTGGTGAACAGAAAGTGATGGTGGTGGTTGTTGCACAGCAACAGACTCACGTGGAAACTGTTCTTATCGTGGAGCTGTTGACACAAATTGGTACTGTGAAACAGCTGGTGTGACCAGATACCGTGAATCTTCAGACAGGCTAGGATGTCCCGAGAAATGACAGATAAGCATTTTTTCAGCTGTGACATTACCCTTGACTGTGGCTGATGAGTTTGCTTGTCAGTGAAGGGCTGTCACCGCATCAAGATGAGGCAGAGCTTACGAGTTGGGATGTCAGTCACCATTCTGTATTTAGACTCCTTCCTCTTGGAACTGCATTGCTTTTGTTCAGCAGAATTGAAGACACCGTTGATAAGTACACAGAAAGCAGTGACTGCACTTCAAACTGGGGCCACACAGAAATCATATGTCACCAAGGTTCACCTGTGAAGGGGATAACAGTGCAGCAGGAATGCCAGGACTTGTTGAGTTTCATGCAAAGCTCCCAGAGTCTAGGAGCCATGTGACACTAGTGCTGTCCATTTGGATGAGTTCCATTCTAGCGTGTTCCACTATCTGAAGTTGGTGTTGCCCACTATATTATGTATGTTACAAGTGTCAAAACATTTTGCATTTTCATAAGGTGACAAAGCAGTGGGCCGTGAAAGGGAAAACCAATGTGTGTGAGTGTGTGTGTGAATGCTTTATTGTACAGATGTATTTTGTAACAAAGAAATGTAGAGAGTATGCCTATAGATGTATGTGCACTGGTGGGTGAACATGTGTGTGTGTGGATGGGCGTTTTCGAGACTGAAATGACTAGATGAGCTGATCATTGAAGACTACTGATTTCCCTTATGTGTATGAGTGATGATGTGTTGATGATGTTGGCAGCACAGACAATAAACTATTGACATGTTTGTAAAAGTGTGCAAGGGAAAGAGGTGGGCACATACATGGACAGACCTGTGAAGGGGAACATGACATCTTGAAGGACCAGAACAGACAATGGACTCTGTCAGTCTCCGATACCAACCACACAGATCCTCAACACACATGCACTACTGAAGACACCCACCGTGGCTGACTGTAAAGTAGTTTATTTCATTGAAGATTTTTTTTTTAATGAAACATAAACGTCCAGACAGAATTGACATTATAAACATACATGCACACACACAGACATGACATGCATGGTACTGCTCTCAAACTTACCTATGGTGTTAAATGGGAAAAGGGCAGACTGATGAAAGGACAGGGGACTAGATATGGTCAGTCTACTTCAGTCTGTAACTGATGGGAAGAGAGTATGCCTCCTGCTCCTCCTCCCCAACATGCATAACTTGTATCACCAACAGGGTGCAGACTGCAGGGACTTTTTCACCATGTTCATTTCACTACTACTTAACCAGTGCAAATGTCTATAACTGGACTTTCTTCTCCAATATTTGACCCTAAAGCAGGCACAGGACCTCATTTGGTTCATCACCAGTGAGTGTTCAGTGAATTTACTATCACAATTATTTCCCCTGCCCTCTCTTCCCGCACCAGACCCCAGCTCCAGAAACCAGATCACTGCTCCAGACTTAGACCACCGCCCCACGCACCAGACCCCAGCTCCAGAAACCAGATCACTGCTCCAGACTTAGACCACCGCCCCAGAATTGAAACCATCAACTTGCTCCAGACCTGAGATTGTATCACACAGTTCACTGCCTCTCTCACCACCTGAACAATGACACAAGACCCATTTGGCACCTGTCTACAGACTGGGTGTATGCTGGGGAAAATTATAAACGCTAAGCAAAGTGCTGCTACCATCGCTTATGCAACCCCGACCCCGGCAGTGACTTATCTCCTTTGTTGAGACCCTCCCTCACTGTGAATCCACATCGACTAGCTGCTGAACATCATCTCGACACGACTTTTGTCACATTACTCTGCAAGATGCACCATCGTAAATTATCCAAACTGACCTGAAACTATATCCAATATGAGTGGGAAGAACCATAGGAAATGTCTGACACCTACAAGTTCACCCCACCCTCTTTGTCACTAGTCTAACGATCCCTCTATCCCACTGACCCCACCCTCTGTGTCACTAGTCTAACGATCCCTCTATCCCACTGACCCCACCCTCTGTGTCACTAGTCTAACGATCCCTCTATCCCACTGACCCCACCCTCTGTGTCACTCATTATCCCTCCATGTTTGGATCATCATGGCAATTTACATGACAAAATCACCCATTTATAGTAACAGTAATGACCAGGTTTTCATTTTTTTTTTTTTAGCAACATGGTGTGAATTCCTAACACTCGCAGTCCTGGCATATCTAATATGACTGGCACCCGTAAAACATTGAACATCACAATAACTAATGGTGCAGAAAGCATCAACAGGGCTAGATGTTGCTGATAATGTAAACACCTCTTTATCCATGGCTTGCACTGGGGTTGACTAAACCTCACCCCTCAAACTACCACTGTGTTCATATAAATAGGCCTGATTAATTAATGAAGTTCCCTCCTAACTGGATCATTGGTGATATTATACCATCCTTATTCCCAATCAATTGTCATAAATTTTTTTTTTTTTTTAAGGAAATCCAGAAAATGCATCTTCCATGTTGTGGTGACTTTCAGAACCTATTATGTTCAAAGTTCAGAACAGGTGCACTAATGACCACCCCACACCTGTCACACACACACACACACACACACACACATCTGTCTCTCGGCCAACTGGCCTCTACCTGTTCTGGGCAGTAACCAAGATGGACAAAGCCCCCCCCCCCCCCCCCCCACAAACCCATCCATCGCTCTCCCCCCAAAAAATAAAACTCCCTCCACAAATGCACACACAATCCACACACACAATGATTGTTAAGGTACAGAGACACCCACACAAGTATCAGGATGTCAAAGTGTGTGGACAGATCCATATACACTACACCCACAAAAACTACCACCTAAAAGAGGGTGGGGAGGGGTGTGCTACAACATGAGGCATTGTTTTCAAAACCCATGCTGCACCCATAAACAAAAAAACAACCACCATATTTCCATTTCTTCGTGGGGGAAAAGATTTGGTATTGTCTCAGAATCACAGCATGGCCTCACAAACACAACAGGAACAGTGGGGTGGGGTTCTAGGCAAGCTTCCACACCAACCATCACAAGGAAATATGGGGGTAACGGTAACACACTGCTTCAAAACTACATGCCTGCACAAACATAACACTGGTAAATACACAACCATACATTTATTACCGGGGAACACCGGAAAAAGAAGACCCATTATTTGAAATACAAAACAAAAAAAAACATTAGGAACTATATCTGAGTGTGGAGAAAAAAAAAAGTATGCAATTACATCAACGCACCCACACAAATAATTTTGAGAGGGGTGGGTGGGTGTGGGGGAGGGGAAGCTACATAGCCCCACACTTCAGGTGAGAGGGTGGAGGGTGTGGCTGAGCATGCAGGATTGCATAGTAAAGCACAGAGGGGGAGGGGAGGGGGTGGACAACATTCTCTTCACACCAACACGCTCAAGGTGACCCAAAATACACCTCTACTGTTTAACACAGGTTCCTCTTGAGCAAATCAACCTTTTGTCAAATTCTCACAGAATATGATATAAACACTATTTCATGACTCATACATGATTCTTTTCAGACTAAGTACATGAGACAGTACATGCAGTCTGCATACATTACATACACAAAATATGTACTTATATATATAAACTGTTTCCACATCAGTAAAAATGCACACACAGAGAGAGGGCAGTAAGAAGATACACTGAACAGTGTGTTTGAAAGGGGAAAAATGGTGAAAACTTTGAACCAGAGGGGAGGAAGGTGGGGGGGGGGGGGGGGGGGTTGCAGAGAGAATGAGGTGAAGGAAGAACTGAACAGGAGCAGCACGGTCACCAAACAAACATCATGAACCATGACACAGGTCAGGGGTGTGGACAGAGGGTATTGTTTGGCAATGAGGTCCACACACACACACACACAGCAGCACGGTCACCAAACGAACATCATGAACCATGACACAGGTCAGGGGTGTGGACAGAGGGTATTGTTTGGCAAGGAGGTCCACAAACACACACACACACACAGAGGAGCAGCACGGTCACCAAACGAACATCATGAACCATGACACAGGTCAGGGGTGTGGACAGAGGGTATTATTTGGCAAGGAGGTCCACAAACACACACACACACACAGAGGAGCAGCACGGTCACCAAACGAACATCATGAACCATGACACAGGTCAGGGGTGTGGACAGAGGGTATTGTTTGGCAATGAGGTCCACACACACACACAAAGCCCCTGGGCAAGACTGCATGAGCCATATTGATACTGACAGCACCAAGATTGTCCAAAGTCTACACCTCTTCTTCACTCATGGGCTGCAACTCCTAGGTTCGCTCGTATCACAAGTGGGCTTTCATTTGTACAGTTTTTACCCCTGCCCTTTAGGCAGTCGTACTCCGTTTTCGAGGGGGAAAGACTACACTGAATCGATAGACTCGGGGCAACTCTTAACGCCTAGCAAAATAAGGAGTCTCCCATATTCCTCACTCCACCCAGCTGTGAATGGGTTCCTGACTTCAGACAAGGCAGTCTTAAAATGGTAGGAGAGGATATCAGACCCCACCTTCCCACACCGAGCTGAAGACACTGGATCTGAAGTCAACGCCCGATGGCTGTGAAGGCTATGGGACCCTTCACCTTAAAAAAAGAGTTGTTTTTAACCCATTCCACCCTACGTGTTCACAGCCTCTGCAGGCCTCCCTGCCATACGGACACAGGACAACAGAAAATACAGCCGTAAATACTGCAGGAGTTAGCTCCCTTTGCTTACGATTTACAATAAATATATAAAGAGAAAGGTTTTCACCAACTCTGACACCAGAGCACTGGCTGGGTGCATGGTTCATTGAGATAAGCAAGCTTAGCGCTGTCAAGGCTCATGCAATGCAGCCCAGGTCCTGACAGTGAAGGCAGCCGTTTACTGTCTGCAGTACCGCACCATGCACTGAGCGTCTTCATCACAACCACCTGTCCTGTCATCTTCAAATCACCTGTCCTGTCTCTCCAGTCATCTACATCAAATCACCTGTCCTGTCTCTCCAGTCATCTACATTAAATCACCTGTCCTGTCTCTCCTGTCATCTACATTAAATCACCTGTCCTGTCTCTCCTGTCATCTACATTAAATCACCTGTCCTGTCTCTCCAGTCATCTACATCAAATCACCTGTCCTGTCTCTCCTGTCATCTACATTAAATCACCTGTCCTGTCTCTCCAGTCATCTACATCAAATCACCTGTCCTGTCTCTCCAGTCATCTACATCAAATCACCTGTCCTGTCTCTCCAGTCATCTACATTAAATCACCTGTCCTGTCTCTCCAGTCATCTACATTAAATCACCTGTCCTGTCTCTCCAGTCATCTACATTAAATCACCTGTCCTGTCTCTCCAGTCATCTACATCAAATCACCTGTCCTGTCTCTCCAGTCATCTACATTAAATCACCTGTCCTGTCTCTCCTGTCATCTACATTGAATCATCTGTCCTGTTTTCATTAAATCACCTGTCCTGTCATCTTCATTAAATCACCTGTCCTGTCTCTCCTGTCATCTACATTGAATCATCTGTCCTGTTTTCATTAAATCACCTGTCCTGTCGTCTTCATCAAAAACACCTGTCCTATCGTAATCCTGTTGTCTTCATCAAAATCACCTGTCCTGTCGTCTTCATCAAAATCACCTGTCCTGTCGTAATCCTGTTGTCTTCATCAAAATCACCTGTCCTGTTGTCTTCATCAAAATCACCTGTCCTGTTGTCTTCATCAAAATCACCTGTCCTGTTGTCTTCATGTCTTCATCAAAATCACCTGTCCTGTCGTAATCCTGTTGTCTTCATCAAAACACCTGTCCTGTTGTCTTCATGTCTTCGTCAAAATCACCTGTCCTGTTGTCTTCATCAAAATCACCTGTCCTATCGTAATCCTGTTGTCTTCATCAAAATCACCTGTCCTATCGTATTCTGGTTGTCTTCATCAAAATCACCTGTCCTATCATAATCCTGTCGTCTTCATCAAAATCACCTGTCCTATCGTAATCCTGCCGTCTTCATCAAAATCACCTGTCCTATCGTATTCCTGCCGTCTTCATCAAAATCATCTGTCCTATCGTATCCCTGTCGTCTTCATCAAAATCACCTGTCCTATTGTAATACTGCCGTCTTCATTAAATCACCTGTCCTATCGTAATCCTGCAGTCTTCATTAAATCACCTGTCCTATCGTAATCCTGCCATCTTCATCAAAATCACCTGTCCTATCGTAATCCTGTCTTCATTAAATCACCTGTCCTATCGTAATCCTGTCGTCTTCATTAAATCACCTGTCCTATCGTAATCCTGACCGTCTTCATTAAATCACCTGTCCTATTGTAATCCTGTTGTCTTCATTGAATCACCTGTTGTCTTCCTTAAATCGTGCATCCTACTCTCACCTCGTGGGCTTTGGCTTTGCTAGCACTAAAACAAGTCAATAGATAAATAGGTTGATAAATAAATGCATTAAATAAATATATATACAATGCTTCAGGCCTTTGCCCACCAGTAGTGACAAACAAATATACACACAATGAAACAGCAGGTACCAATATCAGTGAGTTAGACATGAAGCTTTAGGCCAGAGTATGCTGTCAACTGCTTCTGCTGTGGATTAACTCACAGCTCTTGGGTAAAGTGGGACGAGGCTCATGGGAGCCAATACCCCAGTTCAACAGGTCTGAGAGTGGTTCTACCCTCTTTGTGTGTACATACACATGAAAACAAACATCAAGCAGGCGTGTTAAAGATCTCATAATCCGCACCTGCATTCAGAGGGCCGCGGAAACAAGAACATCCCCAAGCATGCGCACCCCTCAAAACGGACCACCGCTGGTGGAGTACCAACAGCCATGCATGTAAAAACCCACTGGCAGCTCTAGCGCGGTGAGTATTGCATCACACCTGTTCCTTCCCCCTTTCCACCCATCACTCGGCTTTCTGCTGGGCAACACCAACACACGTCATTTCATCAAAGCCTTGTTTGTCCTGTCTTCTGAAGGCTCACACATTGAAGGCTCAGAAATTAGGAACACATACATTATTACTCACTGAAGGCTCTGACACGGGGAATACAGACTTTACTCACTGAAGGCTTTGACATGGGGAACATAAGCATCACTTGCCGAAGGCTTTGACATGACATGGGGAACACACATTACTCACTGAAGGCTCTGACATGACATGGGGAACACACATTACTCACTGAAGGCTCTGACATGGGGAACACAAACATCACTTACTGAAGGCTCTGACATGGGGAACACACATTACTCACTGAAGGCTCTGACACGGGGTACATAGGCATTACTCGCTGAAGGCTCTGACATGGGGAACATAAACATTACCCACTGAAGGCTCTGACATGGGAAACACAGGCGGGGAAACACCGGGGAAATACCTGGAGTAAGGGCAGGATACTGGGTTTGGTCGTGAAACGGCTAACAGAACAACACCGTGGCAAGAGTCATCATCATCAACACAACATGCATGTTATCAACAACAATGTACCCTCCATTTCATCCCAACATGCCACACAAATGTCTTTCAGTCAACTCCCCACCCCCCACGCCCCTCTCTGTCTCATTCTGACAAACTACTCTCAGGACATATGACGCTCACACCTTCATGGGTTTCAATGTTGCATCAGGGCAGAACTCAACAAAAAACAAACAAACCCACAGTCGATTCCAAAAAATCTGAGATCTGTATAGGACATAGCATAGTGGTGCCGTTCTCATCATGCACTGTGAAGTATGTATGTACACAATCAAATAAAACGTACATTATAAACAAAGTGGTGTGGAGAATCAAGATGAGTGGAGGACAAAGGAAGCACATGCAAATGAACAAACAAGGCAAACAGACCTTGGCGTCACAGACCGACAACAGGGAGGGATGCGGGTTAGAGTCCCAGAGGTGGGTTTTTTTTTCAGCCCATGGCTGGCACCACAATGGAGCATGCTCTGGACTCACATGGGAAGACAGGAACCACACAGCTGAAGGATCCACTTTGCGGACGTGTCTTCGGGTGTGCTGCTCAGCTTTGCTGACCCAACACTGCAGCTGCAGATTCTGAGTGTGTGTGTGTGTGGTGGTGGTCTTCCCTTTGTTTTGTTGAAAATCAAAAGAAAAATGGATGCATGTACAACTTCAACTGAGATATTTGTAATAATGATATAATCTTCATTATTTGTGCTGATTTCTCTTTTCCTTTTTTCCACGTATTACACAAGTTGTACTGTATGCCACAACAACAACAAAAAAGACAAAAAACAAACAAAAACACTGCGACTGTCTTAACTCTCAACCTGGTTGACAACAGGATGAGTGATGAGAGTACATGGGCATCAACTAGTCCCAAACCTAAAAGGACCTCCACAGCAGCGTCTTCATCACCCCCATCATCATACATCATCACTGAAATACGCTGTGCTCTTGCTGTGTGGTGTGCAGCAGAGACAGCCGGCCTGTTGGGCTTTGTTGGATGTGGAGAACAAAGTGAAACCACTGAACACAAAGGTAAACCGGGACTGATGCTACAAAGTCTGGCAGTACATATTACATAGCAATAATATATATATAGATATAGATATATACATCATCACCTCTAATCTACATCATCATCAGGCATCATCACCTCTAATCTACTTCATATATCATCACCTCTAATCTACACACACCTGCACACAACACTACTGATCCATCTGTACACAATACTGATACTTTTGAAAACATACAATAATAACCAAAAAATACTTTTCTCACATTATCAACACCAATAAATGATTGATCACATAAAAGGGCGAGAGAAGAGGAAAAAATCAAATCATCTGCATAAACACAGCCTGCATCAGCATTGTTGAAGACACACAAACAGGCGTGGTGTCCAGCGCACTCCAGTCTCTGGCCTCACTGACCAACAAGGTCTGAACTGACCACTACCCAGCAGTGTGCAGTGACTGTGGGGAGTGACCACCAGCAAAGCACACTGTCCATTAACGCCCCCTCTCCAGCATCCCGACAACAACACTCACATCACAAGGCACAAGCCCGTGTCCCCTGTGTCACATCAGACATCCATCAGGACTCCACATACCCATTTTCCAGACGTCCCTAACAACCAAACTTCCTGGGGAACGAGTGAAAATGCTCTCTCTACTTGTTCTGTTGGACAACCAATTTCTGACAGAGCGGTTAGTTTCACTGCAGACTGACTGCACTTCCCCCCTCCCATTTTCTCCAAGACATAGTGTGCTCTGTGAGTAAAATGTGTCAACACAGAAACAATAAATATATAAATACATACCTTGACATTAAATTCTCAGCACGACTGTCTATTTCTGCCTACTGTTAGTAATGAAACAATCACATCCTCTTTTCATGTACAATATACTACTCATATAATGAAACTGGTTTTCTGACTTTGTCATTGCTGAACCGGTAGTTTTTTTTTCACCAACTGTCTGTTAGTTTTAGTTAGGGAGGGCAAACAGAAAATTGGGGAGACATATGGAGCTTGTTCTCCACTTGTCCCCAGGACAACTAAGAAGTTACACATGTGAGTCTGGCTGTGCATCCTCCTCACCTGTCACCCTCCTCACCTGTCTTCAAATCCCACCACATGTCATGATCATAGCTAGGTACACCACTTTTTCTTTCACACATCCAACTATCTTCCACCACATGTCACTGGATCATACCTAGGAACGCCACCTTTCCTTTTACACACTTGAAGCTGTCTCACAATCTCTTGAATTACAGTCAACCTGCTAGTTTGCATTCTTTTAAAGTCTGATCCACATACACATACAATGTATAATATAGATTTGAGAGAAAGAGAGTGAGAGAGAAAGAATCAAACACAAAATGGACATGTATGGCAGAGTGCTTGGCCAGAGAAAGATGTGCATACAGATTTTGAGCTAGTGCATCACCATCAGGACAAGAAGTATGCACACACCTGTTGCACAACTGCTGTACAGCAAACATTTCTTTAACACCTGTACACCGCTGTACAGCACACACATGCAGAAACCTCACACTGCAGATCTGTACGTATCTAATCAGTATTCTATACCTTTTACCGTTGGCACAAGCACTGATTTTCCCCTTTGCTCTGATGACACACCTTGCACCCATCCATCTGCACTCACTACTTGCAGTCACAAACAGTAAGTACTCAAGAGTGTGTTGGTAGCACTTTTCTGGAGAGGTAGTGTGTTCACAGCATCCACTGCAGACAACACACCTGTGCACAGGCAAGGTGAGACAAGGTGTGCAAAGAAAACCAGAGACAAACAAGTATCTGAAAACCATACGACAACAAGAGAGATCAATATTTGAGAACAACAAAACAAGAGAGACGTCTGAGAACAACAGAACAACAAGAGAGAGACAAGTAACTGATAACAATTTAACAACATATTTATACAACACAGCCTTCAGTGACAGTGCTTAAACATCAACAGCAATGTACAGACGTGCATGCATACATAATGAAGAAAAAAATAACTATCATAAAAATAATCATCTCTAGCTACCTAAGACAAAAAAAAAAACAAAAAAAAACTAGTGAGGATACAGCCCCACTTGTGTGCAGATCTTGTCAGTGTGGAAGGATTTCTACAGCACCATCTTCCTCCACCACCATGTGAACATGTCATATCTCCTCACCACAACATCCACAAACCAATCACTTCGTGATTCCATGTTTTGCATGTACACACACACACGATTCAACCAATACAGAAAAAGACTACAGACACACGCTGCACAGCACAGCGTTATAAACATCCTTCTTTCATCCAGGTAGCTGCATCCATGAAGAAGACCTGGCTGATTTGTCAAAACTCACACGTGTTATTTCACAACCAGGAACACAATCAGGACACAGCACACATGACAGTGTCTTCACTTGACACTTTCCTCGCTCACTGACGCAAAGGCCATGATGAAAATGCCTGGCGCAAACAGATAAACATAAACATGGGGAAAACCTTGAACAATTTATGAGAGATGTTTTGGAAAAAAAAAAAAGGTTAAAGGTTCCACAGCCGTTTACAGCCGCTGCGGCAGTGAATTCCATCTACTATGTCTACGGCTCAGTGAAGAAAGGCAAGGCCCAGTCCTCTCCTTCCACTATCTTAACCTCCCCCACCTGAACTCAGGTAGACACTGACACACTGGGTGAAGTGAGAAAACCTGGGAGTCAGGTACCTTTCCCACAAACACCATGCCAAAGCCGGGCCACAAACACTGGATCAAAGTCCATCATAACCCACTGTGCCACGGGCCGTTCCATGCACAATCCACAATATGCTGTGGTGTTCCTAAGTCAGTGCTCGTCCCAAGCCCTGTGGAAATGTCAAACACTAGACATTTTGCTGGCACAGCTCTCAGTCTTTCCACTTGAAGCTGGCTGACTTTCACTGGTCAGTTTCTAGTTGACGGCCACACACTACAGCGTCATGGTCAGTGATAACTGACACAACTCCACACCATCACAATAATAGGCGTTTTTGGGTTTTATTACTGGGTTTACTTTTTTTTTTTTTTTTGTTCTTAGCAAAACAATGACTTATACTTCATTTCCTATCGGTATCACTGCTACAAAAGTGCTGTTTTTGTTTTTATAGGCACAATGATTTTGATTTTAAACTGAATGATTGTCGATTTTGAGCAAGTTTTACTGAACAATCTGCAAGATAAAAGTTTTGCACATAATGGATTTTCAAACCTCAGAAGGAGGCTTCAAGCCAAGTAGATGGTTCTGAAACAAACTGAATGGCATGGTCAAAGATGTCCCTGACTTTCACAAGTTTCAGTATGAAGGCCTTGCTCCTCAATCATCAGACAGACCCCCCGTTGTTTGTCTCTTCCCTCTCCACCCCCACCTTCAGAACATGGGAAACTTGTGCAGTTGGGAAATAGTACTTTTTGCTTTTCTCTTCCTTATAAGTATGGAAGAACTATTCAATGGAAGTGGCTGCATACCGAGTAAGTGAACAGTCTGCTGTGTTTGTGTTTCAGGAAGCAGCAAAATGCTTGTGTGCAGCAGTAGGTATGCAGCTTGTGTGCTGGAGCAGTATGTATGTTGCTTGTGTGTAGCAGTAGGTATGCAGCTTGTGTGCTGGAGCAGTATGTATGTTGCTTGTGTGTAGCAGTATGTATGCAGCTTGTGTGTAGCAGTAGGTATGCAGCTTGTGTGCTGGAGCAGTATGTATGTTGCTTGTGTGTAGCAGTATGTATGCAACTTGTGTGTAGCAGTAGGTATGCAGCTTGTGTGCTGGAGCAGTATGTATGTTGCTTGTGTGTAGCAGTATGTATGCAGCTTGTGTGTAGCAGTAGGTATGCAGCTTGTGTGCTGGAGCAGTATGTATGTTGCTTGTGTGTAGCAGTAGGTATGCAGCTTGTGTGTAGCAGTAGGTATGCAGCTTGTGTGTAGCAGCTTGTGTGTAGCAGTAGGTATGCAGCTTGTGTGTAGCAGTAGGTATGCAGCTTGTGTGTAGCAGCTTGTGTGTAGCAGTAGGTATGCAGCTTGTGTGTAGCAGTAGGTATGCAGCTTGTGTGTAGCAGCTTGTGTGTAGCAATAGGTATGTAGCTTGTGTGTAGCAGTAGGTATGCAGCTTGTGTGTAGCAGCTTGTGTGTAGCAGTAGGTATGTAGCTTGTGTGTAGCAGTAGGTATGCAGCTTGTGTGTAGCAGCTTGTGTGTAGCAGTAGGTATGTAGCTTGTGTGTAGCAGTAGGTATGCAGCTTGTGTGTAGCAGTAGGTATGCAGCTTGTGTTAGGTATGTAACTTGTGTGTAGCAGTAGGTATGCAGCTTGTGTGTAGCAGTAGGTATGTAACTTGTGTGTAGCAGTAGGTATGTAACTTGTGTGTAGCAATAAGTATGTTGTTGCAGAGCTCACTTCTGTTGCACTCAGCACATGTGCTTGTATGCATTTGTGTGACCGCATGCACACTCATGTATGTGCATGAATGAATGTGATTGACACGAACTGATGACAATCTCCCTATCCCCCCTCCCAACACACACACAATCTTCCTGTCAGTGTGTATCCCAGGAAATATCAGGCTGTCTTTAAGGAGTGTCCACTGAGGGCACCACACCCATCAGCCAGACACTGGTACAACAAACCCACAAGCCATGTTTTCCCTTCCACCCTGAGTCATCAGTTCACGCACACACAACACATCTTCTTCAAGTCCCCATACACCAACACACACCAGCCAAACCACACACATCTATATATATATATATATGTCAACCAGTTAAAAAATCACAAGGATGAGTGACAACGGCACCTTCTCTCTCTGTGTTCTTTCTGTGCTGAGAGGGAACAAATATCGTGAACTACCAACACCTCCCCCCCTACCCCACCCCACCCCTGCACACACACACACACACACACACGGTTCTGAGCCATCTACAGCACAGGCAAGATTCTGTCCAAGCAACAGGACACATCAACACACTTCTCTCACCTGCAGTGTGTACATTCAACACACCAACAACACACAACAAACACAGTGCACAGACAGGCTTCCCGTCTGAGCGACAAAGACACCTCACCTGCTGTTGGCACACTCAACACACCCGTAACACACCATGAACGCACATCTTTGGTCCAGACGAAGAGCAACAACTGGATGCAGGCAGAGAACGATGATCACAACTCCATGACCTTGCTGTGCTCCCCCTCTGTGTACACACACACACACACGCACATACTAGCGCGGTCGTGCTCCCCCCTTTCTCAGCCAGGTGCAGACACCATCCGTCAGGGTTCACTCACTGAATGCAGAACAAACACACCAGTCTCCACGTGAAGGCTGCGACAGAACAGGGGGGTTGAGCGTGACGTCACGAAGAGACAAGCACGAGGTGATGGGCGAGAGACGAGGGCAGTGCAGTGACAGCGGTGAGGGGCGGCGACAGTAACGACGACGAAGACGAAGACATCACGACATCACATCACGTGGAATGGTTATCGTCCCTCTTGCTGTCCAAGTTGACGTACAGCGGGGAGCGGGGGTCCTGGGGGGTGGGCATGTGCAGAGCTTCCTCGTACGATGGGGGGCACTCCCCCACAATGTCCTCCCCATGGCCTTGACCTTCAGCCAGGGAGTCCCGGTCCCTGTCCCTGCCTGGGGGGGCAACTCCGGTCAACCTGTGGGGTGCGGTGCTGCCCGGGGGATGATCCGAGTCCCCGGACCGCCTCTCCTGGGGGCTGCCCCGCATGCGGAACGTCTCGATGTGTCCGTCGGCGTGCACGAAGGTGATGTCCCCTGCCCTGTGGCGCCCTCCTCTTCCACTGGCTGCCCACAGAGAGAGTGGACAGAAAGCCAGTGACATGACTGACCATTTTCACTGGGGTGGCACCGACATGACTGAATGTGGCAGTGACATTGCTGACCATTTTTATCGGGTTGGCAGTGGTGTGACTGAAGGGGACAGTGACACGACTAACAGTTTTCACTGGGGTGACAGCGACATGAATGACAGTCAGTTGTGCTTGACAACAACCATCAGAACAGCTGAGGAAGTAACTGCTGTCCTGGCTATCTGGGCTAGAATTTGATTTGATTATAGTGGAGAGTGTCTTGCCCAAGTTACATCACCACTCTCTCAGCCAAGAGGGTTTTAGAAGTCAGCATTGGGATGGTTCCCAAAAGCCAACTGGCCTCCAAGGCTGCAGCACTAAGAGCCAGTGCAATCATGTCTCCTACTTTGAGAGTCATTGTCCTTCACAAAAGACTAAGCTGTAAATGATTTCCCATTGCAATGGAGAAATTGATAATACAGCTCTCACTCTGCTGTTGGCCCAACTGTAAACTTATGTCAATCTTTGATATAAGCTAAGTGTTGAGCCATCTTGACACATAACTGACCAACTTTGTGACACAGACAGTGGAAAAATCAGAAAGCAACAGAGGTATATATATATACATATATCTCACCGTTCTTCGCAGGGTGGCAGTGACCGTTCCTGTGGTGGGCGGGCGGCTGCGTGGCACCGACATCCTGAGGGGGCAGGGCGGTGTACATGTAGTCAGACTCTGGGGGCGTCTCCTGGCTGTTGTAGAGGCGGATGGCGCGCTCCATGTTGCGCTCTGCACAGTGCTCCTGCCAGCGGTGCGTGCGGTGCACCAGGTACTTGACCAGCAGCCACAGCGCCATGCCCACCACCACCAGCACCGTCACCCCCACGATGATCACCACGTGCGTCTCCGGCCCACGCTCTGGCAGCTTGTCTGCACAGAGAACATTTTTCACCCTTTGACCAGGTGTGGCGGTCAGATGGTTCTGTGAGCCCTGGGGTGGGTTTGCACGGGTCAACTTAGCAGCGCTAGGATTGCTTATCATTAAGAATGTTCCTAACTCCACGGTAAATTCCATATACTTGGGAACTTTCTCAGGTCTAAGCAAACTTAGCGCTGCATAGATCTCCTCATGCAACCAGCCCCTGGACTCTAACCAAGCTTCATGAGCTCAATCCCCCGTCTCACCTAATAGCTTATGGGTGGAGGTTCTTCCGATCTCCCAGGTCAACACAGATGTTAACACCTGCTGGAGCCTGAACCTCCTAAGTATGTATACCCATGCAGAAGATCAAATACGCACGTAAAAGATCCAGTAATCCATGTCAGCGTTCGGTGGGTTATGGAAACAAGAACCAACCCAGCATGCACACCCTTGAAAATGGTGTATGGCTGTCTGCATGGCAGAATAAAGAAAGAAAGAAAGAACCGTCATACAAGTAAAACGTTACACGTCTGTGTGAGTGTGTTCACAACTGAAACCTGACTGCATACAGGAAACGAATGATGAGCGCCCAATGGCAGCTGTCAGTCAGCTCTGCCCAGGTAGGCAGCCTGTTGTGCAAATGACTCCCTGTTTGTAAAGTGCACAGAGCTTGGTCTCTGACCGAGAACAGATGCTATGTAAGGATCCTTACCATGATCAACCCTTTCGCTTGTGCTTGTAAGGTATGTTCGTCAGTGAAGAGCTGTCACCTGAGACAAGACTACAGGTCAGGTTGTAAGTCACATTTATTCATTTGGACTTCTTCCTCGTGGGATGGCACTGCTTTTAAAAGTTCAGCAAACTCAACACTGAAAAGAACATAAGACGCAGCAATTGCACTTATCATTCATGATCTCTCTTTCCCCAAGGCTCACTGTTCAAAGAGTTAAAGGTGTGAGGACTGTCCCTTGCAAAAATATGAACAAGAAAATTCCACTGTGACAGGAAAACAAATACACTTGCACACTTGCAAACATATAAAACCAAAAAACAAAAAAAAAACCTGAGTGTGACGCTTCACTTCTGGAGAGAGCAGCACAAATTTCACATAGAGAATTCTCTTGTGACAAAAATCAGTATAATATACCACCACCACCACCAACCAAAAACATTGATTCTACTGCTCACCTACCAGTTCTACCCTCTAATTCACACCCCACAACAGCTCCAGTCTTTCAAATGACCCTGTCAGCTGGCAGACAACAAGGGCATTTCTCAGCGGTCTCACACTGTCGATGATCTTGCTGAGTTTCATTTCATTTCTGAACAAAGAGGGACGGGCGCAATAGCCGAGTGGTTAAAGCATTGGACTGTCAATCTGAGGGTCCCGGGTTCGAATCACGGTGACGGCGCCTGGTGGGTAAAGGGTGGAGATTTTTACCATCTCCCAGGTCAACATATGTGCAGACCTGCTAGTGCCTGAACCCCCTTTGTGTGTATATGCAAGCAGAAGATCAAATACGCACGTTAAAGATCCTGTAATCCATGTCAGCGTTCGGTGGGTTATGGAAACAAGAACATACCCAGCATGCACACCCCCGAAAACGGAGTATGGCTGCCTACATGGCAGGGTAAAAAACGGTCATACACGTAAAAGCCCACTCGTGTGCATACGAGTGAACGCAGAAGAGGAAGAAGAAGATGAGCAAAGAGGAAACACACTGGGACCTGGGCCAGGTTGCCTGAGGCCATCTTTGCAGCGTGAGGTCTGCTTAGAGTTAAGAGTGTTCTTAAGCATATGAAATTTACTTTGGAGTTAGGACAGTCTTAACGACAAGTGAACTTTAGTTCACTCATGCAACCCACTCCTGGTTCTCTACTGGCACAAACAAACAGGCATACAGCAAATCAAGAGACAGATGGACAGACAGGTGGAGCTAGACAGATTCACTGTAGTCAACAGTAAAAAGGAGAGAGAGAGAGAGAGAGAGAGAGAGAGCATCACCGTCACAACAAAATCCTAGAAAGTATATCGAAAATCAACAAAATGTACTCTGTATACACATATGTTTCAACACCTACCATATGATAAGCACAAATACCCTATATGTTTAACAGATAACATGAACCCACTTACATTAAAAAACAAAAACAAACATTTAATTTAGACGTTTAAAAAAGACACTCACACACACCCATACACTGGGACACACACACACACACATATACATACTGAGAGAAAAGTTTACCAATGACAGTGATGTTGATTCTGAAGTTGTACTGCTGGTGATGGATGTTGTCTTTGTGCACAGTGACCTTGACGTAGTGTTTCTCCAGGGAATGCAGAACTCGCAGCGTCCCATGCTGGCAGCCAATCTTCGCCTGACCAACCACACACACACACACACCAGCATGCCCATGTCACCCCCAGCCAATCGTCCACAAGGTATCACCTACTTGGGTCACAAGCCGTTCACATCACTACCAGCCAATCGTCCACAAGGTATCACCTACTTGGGTCACAAGCCGTTCACGTCACTACCAGCCAATCGTCCACAAGGTATCACCTACTTGGGTCACAAGCCGTTCACATCACTACCAGCCAATCGTCCACAAGGTATCACCTACTTGGGTCACAAGCCGTTCACGTCACTACCAGCCAATCGTCCACAAGGTATCACCTACTTGGGTCACAAGCCGTTCACGTCACTACCAGCCAATCGTCCACAAGGTATCACCTACTTGGGTCACAAGCCGTTCACGTCACTACCAGCCAATCGTCCACAAGGTATCACCTACTTGGGTCACAAGCCGTTCACATCACTACCAGCCAATCGTCCACAAGGTATCACCTACTTGGGTCACAAGCCGTTCACGTCACTACCAGCCAATCGTCCACAAGGTATCACCTACTTGGGTCACAAGCCGTTCAATCTTCAAACTAGTACACCACTACTGCTGTCCGTTTTGAAAGACTGGTCACTTGTCAATCCTACATTTAATCTAGCATATTGTATCAATGACATGTGAAAATGAATCAGCCTGTGCTTCTGAAGAACTTTTCTTCTTCTTATTTTTTTTCTCAATGATTCACATTCCTTAGTCATATGTTTAACTTTAAATATGAAGATGTAACACTTTTGAGTTACAGTCAAAAAAAAAAAGAGAAATAATCTTTTTTAAAAGCTCACCCAAACCTGTTTATAGAATTTTTGTGAAAACCAAATTCCAGTTACATTATGTATACATGTGTACATCTGTATGTTATGTTTGGCACAAGTCAAATGGACAGCACTGTTTCACTGAGAAAAAGCCAATGGTAAAGTTTACCATGGACACACACACACACACACACACACACGCACGCACACACACACAACCAAGCCTGGGTGATAAGACAGACTCACTTTGTCCCCACAAGTGAGCCAGCAAAGAGTAAGAGAGGTGAAGCCAGTGCCTCACACAGGGACAGACACACCACTGCCCCCCCAAACCCCTCGCCCACACACACACACACACTCACACACAGTGTCTCTTTGTAACTGAGTGAGAGGTGGAACAAGTACCTCACACAGTCTCTACTGTCTCTCTGTCACACACACACACAGTGTCTCTCTCTGCAAGAAGAACTTTCTCACAGTCTCTACTGTCTCTCTCTCACACACACACGCAAACACACAAATACACACACACACACACATGCATACACCCCCACCCCCACAAACACACATACCTCCCCCCATCCCCCTCCCCACATATACACCCACCCACCCCTACACACACATGCCACACACACACACACACCTCCCCCCATTCCCCTCCCCACACACACACCCATCCCCCCCCTACCCACCCACCCCTACACACACATCCACAGCCTCACCATGTTGCTGGTCCCAGACGTGAAGTCGCTGAGGTGGGACTGGTTGACCACGAGGGTCACTCCGCAGTCCTCGATGTGCAGCGCCTCCACACTCAGCTGAAGGATGCTGGCCTCCGCTGTGGCCGCGCCAACCACCACACTGCACTGCCGGTACAGCTGCCGGTCATTGGCCCCCCGCCCCACCACCACCACCGACTTTTCCTTGGAGGCCCAGTACACCGTGCCGGAGCTGGTGCCGGCGCACACCGCTCGGCTGTCCAGGCTCACAACTGTGCACACAGCCGTGATAGCATTGTTAGTTTTCCTGTACAAAGGTCTAGACTGTGCACACCCATAATCAATCAACATTCCTGAACAAAGTCAACACTGCACACACCCATGATCCATTAACAGTCCTGTACAAACTAAAAAGTCAACACTGCACACACCCATCATCCATTATATATGTATATATATATATATGATAGTCAGTCGTGTCCGACTATGACCATCAGAACGGCAGAGGAGGCAACTGCTGTCCCGACTATCTGGGCTAGAATTTGATTATAGTGGAGAGTGTCTTGCCCAAGTACATCCCCACTCTCTCGGCCAAGAGGGTTTTAGGACAGTTGGCGTTGGGATGGTTCCCAAAGGCCAACTAGCCCACAAGGCTGCAGCACTAAGAGCCAGTGCAATTTTGCCTCCCAGTTTGAGAGTCATAGTCCTTCACAAAAGACTAAGCTGTAAATGGTTTCCCATTGACTGGAGAAACCATTGATAATACAGCTCTCACTTTGCTGTAGGCCCAAATGTAACCTTATGTCAATCTGTGATATAAGCCGAGTGTTGGGCTTATCATCCATTAACTGTGCTGTAAAAACTACAAAGTCAACACTGCACACACCCATGATCCACTGTTAACATTCCTGTACAAATCCAACACTGCGCTCCCCCAATAATCACCATTAACATTCCTGAACAAATCCAACACTGCGCTCCCCCAATAATCACCATTAACATTCCTGAACAAATCCAACACTGCACTCCCCCATAATCATGATTAACATTCTTGTACAAATCCAACACCGCACTCCCCCATAATCATGATTAACATTTCTGAACAAATCCAACACTGCACTCCCCCATAATCATGATTAACATGTCTGTACAAATCCAACACTGCACTCCCCCATAATCACCATTAACATTCCTGTACAAATCCCCCATAATCACAATTAACATTGCTGTACAAATCCAACACTGCACTCCCCCATAATCACAATTAACATTGCTGTACAAATCCAACACTGCACTCCCCCATAATCACAATTAACATTGCTGTACAAATCCAACACTGCACTCCCCCATAATCACAATTAACATTCCTGTACAAATCCAACACTGCACTCCCCCATAATCATGATTAACATGTCTGAACAAATCCAACACTGCACTCCCCCATAATCATGATTAACATTTCTAAACAAATCCAACACTGCACTCCCCCATAATCATGATTAACATGTCTGTACAAATCCAACACTGCACTCCCCCATAATCACAATTAACATTCCTGTACAAATCCCCCATAATCACAATTAACATTGCTGTACAAATCCAACACTGCACTCCCCCATAATCACAATTAACATTGCTGTACAAATCCAACACTGCACTCCCCCATAATCACAATTAACATTCCTGTACAAATCCAACACTGCACTCCCCCATAATCACAATTAACATTCCTGTACAAATCCAACACTGCACTCCCCCATAATCACCATTAACATTCCTGTACAAATCCAACACTGCACTCCCCCATAATCACAATTAACATTCCTGTACAAATCCAACACTGCACTCCCCCATAATCACAATTATTGAATTAACATTCCTGAACAAAGTCAACTCTGCACACACTCATAATCTAGCATTATCATACTTACAAGTACAAAGTCAACACTGCATACGTCCATAAGTTATTAACATACCTGTATAAGTAAACACTGTGCACACATATGTAATCAATCATTAACATTCCTGTAAATAGTCAACATTCCACACACCCCAAAATCAACCATTAAAATTCCCTGCATCATTCTACACTGGATTCCAGTCTGAATAAACTACTGATATTAATAATGGAATACAAACTCACAGTGGTTGAATCATGAACCAATTCAGGCAATCATGATTTATTAATCTAAAATAGTGTGCAGGATCAACTTGAATCATTTCAAACTGTTTCACAGAACTTAGTTTATATAACACCTGCTAGCAACCTGGCATAAGATATATTTGGAAATAATCTTGTGGATCCATGACTAAGCTTTTTTTCTTATTTTGTGTTACATGTATGCACAAAAACCCTTTGAACTGCATCTGGTTTTTGTGAACATTTTAAATTTTTAGTAGGTATTTGTTCTTCTATTTTTGGTTTTGTTGTTGTTGTTTTCCATCTGACCTAGTAGAAAAAAACATTAAAAAGACACACACAAACGCATGCACACACACACACACTCACACGTTTATTATCATAATACACATCTCAAATAAAAGTCTTACAAAAACAGAGTGACTTCACTCAGTCTCATATTCACCAAAACAGGGCAGTGGTTTGCGTGTCTTCTAAAGTTCTTTACATTACAAGGGATAAAGTTCTAAAAAAATACTGACTAGTGGAATCCTTTGCAGAACAGAGGAGGGTGGCCAGCCACAGAAGCACAAAGCTCAGCAAGCTCCATGCCATCTCCTCTGAACGCTTGTCCATCTTCCTTCAGCCCTGCAGCAGCCGCACAAACTGGTCACTTATCATCCCCATCAACAATCTTGCAACGTGTATATATATATATGTGTGTGTGTGTGTGTGTGTGTGTGTGTGTGTGTGTGAGTGTGAGGGTGGTGGTTATGGGGGTGGGGGTGGGAGGAGCATGCATGAGCAGCCATTGGTTTTTTGTGATTTTTTAGATGTAGAGTGACTGATGATTGAATGTCATCTTCATACCACTTGCACATACCAAATTCTTTTGCAACCAATATAGATTCCAGAAGTCTTGATAACCATCACATACACTGATAAAGTATACAATCATAGCAATGTAAGAAAAACTATTCAGCAATGTGTGTACCAAATTCACTTTCATTTCAAGTGAATTTTTACCACCATATCATGGCACATGCAATCATAACAATGTTAGAAAATCATTCAGCAATGGCTGTATCCAATTAATTTTCATTTCATGAGAATTTTCTTTTGAAATTGTCCTTAACAACTGGGCAGAGTCTTGATGTCATGAATGGAAGGTCACACAACAGGTCGATGAGATAATCGAGTACTCATAATTCCAAGTAAATTTTGATGAATACATGCAATCATAACAATGTTAGAAAATCATTGAGCAATAAATGTATCAAATTCACTTTCATTTTGTGTGAATTATATTTTGAAAGTGTCCCAAATGAGGTCACACAATGCATCAATGACATAACCAAGTACTCATCAGAACAACATGGTTTTGGTGAAAAACAAGTGAGTGTAAACAACTTTTCAGTCATAAAATCATCAAAATAACTTTAATTCTAAAAATGTACCTTTATAATTATCTAATAAAAAAAATAAAAAAAATAAAGGTATTGTCAAAATTCAAACATAAATGAGATCATCAGATTGACAGAAATTTTAAACATTAATTTACCTCTCATGTCTTTCCACTCACAATCTATAATATGATACTACTTACTAGTTTCAGTTTCAGTTAACTCAAGGAGGCGTCACTGCGTTGGGATAAATCCATATACGCTACACCACATCTGCCAAGCAGATGCCTGACCAGCAGTGTAACCCAACATGCTTAGTCAGGCCTTGATACTTACTAGTAGCAGTCCAACTAACACTTTCATCAAATTACCCGACTCTGTCACTCATTGTCACCTTTGAACATATCTGAGAATTTGTGCTGTATCATTTTGTGGGCCATCAATCATTAACATAATTTCAGTGTATGTGCAATAAATGATCTATAATATTAATAGGGCCATCAAAATCTTCCGGGGGAGGGGGCGGGGGGGGAGTAGGGGCTTCAAATCACCAGCTCTGTCTTCTTAACACATATTACAGATCTGTACAATTCTTGTTGTTTTGCACAAATACAGTCCCTTATCATTATCAGTCATAACAATTTTTTTTCAGTTTACTTTTTTTGTCTATCCAGATTCTGCTGCACTC
Source organism: Babylonia areolata (assembly GCF_041734735.1). Taxonomy (NCBI): domain Eukaryota; kingdom Metazoa; phylum Mollusca; class Gastropoda; order Neogastropoda; family Buccinidae; genus Babylonia; species Babylonia areolata. Next base: position 48,572,972 of record NC_134883.1, read on the forward strand.
GTTCTTGAAATAAGTTTCATGACTCCAGGAATCTGGAGCTGGTGAACCAAAAACCTCCGCGGTTCCCCCAAAAATTCCATACCATATTCTCCAAGCTGTCATGCGTAAGCATAACAGTACGTGAGACTTGACTGATGGACAAATAGTGCTTTACAGTTACACAAACACCAAATGACTGCAAGTGTCTTTTGTGGAGATACAGATCTGTCACTTTCATTGTGAGCGTCGGTCAGTGTCAGTTTCACCGTGAAAAGCGTTCGTACACACATTTGGATTCTGGGGCAGTCTATCCGACTTCTGTTGAGTTCATACTAGTAAGTTATGTTTGGGAACGCATAAACAATTCTTTTACCTCAATACATCAACCGCATTGCAAAATATTGACCCCGTAATCAGCAGACTACTTCACTCCGAGTTCCGAGTATTTTCCAATCACTTGTTTCCGGACCCATTTTGTAAACAGAATCAAGCGCCACCGTCAATGAAGGGGAAACAATTCGCACAGATTTCGGAAGTACCTACTTTTGATTTCGATTACATCCGAATACTACTGTGTTTGGCCGTGTGTTGCTGATCTCGTCTGTCAGTACCGTGAGTTTGATCCAGTGTTTTCCCGTCTTTAGGGCCTTCATCTTACTTACAACGACACGCCTTATGACTGTCCCCTCTCCCCAACAGTGTTTCTGCAGTCAAGTATGACCGAACACTTGACTGAGGGGGGCTTCTTCTCTAAAGACCTTGTACTGTTCAGCTCTCCCTAGAGTTTCTTATCACTGACCGATCTTTCTGCGGGAGATCTGTACTTCAAGACCTGAAGATCTGTGACAGTTATTATAGCCCATTGCTTTTTTGAGAGAGAAAGAATACACATTGAGAATGATGAAAAAATAGACGTAAAAGACATCATGTCTTGTGGATTCGGTTCCATTTACAGCTAATACTTAACACTAATTGGATTGTGTTTGTTGCTATTATTATATGATGTATGTTGTTATTTTGTGCACATGCCGGGCCTGAAACAAATGGAGCATCTCTTCACTGGTGTGTGTGTGTGTGTGTGTGTGTGTGTTCTTTTAAATGTGATACCCCATGTATTGTATATGCAAGTAGCATATTGCTGCTCCTTCTTGTGCTACAGTTTGGTTTCGTATTGTTATTTATTATCTCATAGTATCCTTCTTCTTCTTTTTCTTCTCATTTTATATTGATGAAACATGTAGTGTGTAATATACCATGTGTTATAACTTTTTTGTTTTATTTTTTTTTTTTTTTTGTCTGCAAGTAACCATGCATATGACAAGTGATAAATCAATTGTGGCTTTATTTATAGTATAATCATGCTTGTCTTAAACTGGCTAAAATTGAGTAAATTGCCAGTTTTGCATAAGGTGGTAATTTTAAAAATCTTATTTATTCTCATGTTAAAAGATAAGTGTATTTATTCTTCTGCATTTATTGGATTCATTCTATGTTCAAAATCTCCTAAATGCTTTTAAGACAGCAGTCACGCTTATGTTCATAAGAAACATGATTGGGACTGTATTTCTCCATTTATGATTTGTTTTTCCAAGCTTTAGAATCCAGATGAATTTTTTTTATTCATTTATAAATGTTCTTAAATCCAGCATACCTAGACCTTTCTTTATGGCTTTTATGATAAGTTTTCTTGCTAATATAAATGTTTTCCTGTCTTTTCACTACTATCTTTTACCCAGGTGAATTTAAAACACAGCCATTCAAGTTGTTGATGAAAGTATCAGGTGGATTTGGTCAAATTCGCTGAAGCTGGTCGACATTCCATGTTTGGTATGCTGACTATGGTTGTATGCTTTCTAGACGTAGCGGTGTACAGGAAGCACCTTCAACCACTGTTCACACCCACATTTTCTAGCAGACTGACCAGTTCATCTAGGACCATCCCCTCTTTCTCTGATCTGCAAGTGTCCAATTTACGGCTTGGCATGCAATTCCTATTGAACATACCCGGCACACCCTGAAAATGGAGTATGGCTGGCTACATGGCCGGGTAAGTAAAGAAAACAGTCTTACACATAAAATGTATGTGTGTTTGCATAACTCAAACTGATTGAATGACACAGGAAATTAATGATGAGCACCCAATGGTAGCAGTCATACGGCTCTACCCAGGCGGGTAGGCAGCCTGTTGTGCAGTTGACTTCATGTTTGTAAAGTGCTTAGAGCTTGGTCTCTGACAGAGGATAGGCGCTATATAGGTATCCATAGCATCATTATCGTTATCTTATTGTGGGGAGCCTGAGTTCATATACATGTTCTTGCCAGCAGAGGAACTGTGTGCAGATAACGGTTGACACACGACGCCAACAGGACCTCTTCATTGAGTGAAATGTGGAGTAAATCCACTGCTTCATTAAGGAAACGTTGCTGACTCTTGAGTTGAAAGCAGTGAGGTAATTGATAGCTCAGAGGACAGATAAAAGTTGAAGCTATAGTGATTGAGATACTTAGTTTGAATGAGAGTGCATGCGTGTGTGTGTGTGTGTGTGTGTGTGTTATTCAGGGTCACTTTCAGAAAGAGCAAATGAAAGAGTGAAAGAAAGGTGTCACAAAATACTGTGCTATAAGGCAACAGAGGTCATTAGTTGTTTAAAACAAATCACAACAATGGGGACTGAGGTCTGCTGTACTCCTACTGTACACACATACAACACCTCAGTTTTTTGCACACACACACACACACACACACACACACACACACACACACACACACACACACACACTTAAGGTTAAAAATATCAGAATTTATTGACCAAAGTCGATATAAGTTGTGAACAATGACAGGTTAATAATGATGGCATGGCACTAGAATATACAGCCATGTTTAAAGCGGACAAGTAGCCAGTTAGACATAAGTCAAATCATACAATGTTTTGTCAGACAATAATTATCAACAGACAGCAGTTGCTTTTACACATTTTCATCTTCCATCATTATAGAGCAGATTCAATTATTCCATATGCTCCTTCACATTGTGTTTATCTGAGTAAATGTTGTTTTTTAACGGTTCTGAAAATAACACAGCATGAAGGATTGTGGCATATCCATGCAACAAGCCCCACAATGAAATGACACAGAGATGGAATGTCAAAATTCTGTAAAATACTCAAGGCACTTTTATAGAATCATGCTCTTCATGACTGCCCAGGGGAAGAGGTGTGTGTGTGTGTGTGTGTGAAGCTTTATGGGGTAGGGCAGGGGGAGAGGGAGCCGATGCTGATCTGTTTCACCAAACTGAATTTCATGAACAAAAACTGTCACCACCCAAAATATAAATAATGTTCCTTGAGACTGAAATGTGTGTGCCGCAAGCCATTGGCAAAAACACACACGCACAGATGACTGGCGTCTATGGAAGAAGTGACCAGTTTCTTAAATATTGACAAACACATCATTTTGCACAAGCTAACCAAATCTTATGTTGATACACATCAAAGGGCATCTGCACTGATGGTTTTTCTTTTCTGTGCACATACATACACAGAGAACAAAGACAGAGATAGGGCCTTGGGAAGAGAGAGAGGGGAGGGGAGGGGGGGGGGGAGAGAGAGAGAGAGAGGGGGGGGGGGGGAGAGTTGGAAAGGGGGTTTGGGGATGAGAGAAAAATCTGTGGTCTTAAATTATGGAATTGATAGACAGGGATCGTCTAACATAAATTCTAAATTATGTTTTGACAGCAGAAAAAAAAACAAACAACAACAACAAAAAAACAACAAAAAACAACTGCAGCACAATTATTAATGCACAAAGCATTCCATCCACATATTCAGTTTCAAAGAAGCGTCAAAACATGCAGACTGATCCATAAACGCTGCACCACATTTGCTTTGAATACAGTGTTCAAAACAGAGAAGATGACTGACCAAGGCACAGACCTGATGCACTGGTCAGGAAACCATCAACATAATTATGGTACAGATCAATCGGGATCTTCCTACTTGCATAGTAATGTATGGATATTGATCCATCTCCTCTGCTGCTTGTGTGTGCTGCTGCATGCAGCCTGCGTATCCATGCACACTTCTCTTGATTCACTGCACTGCGACACTAGTCAGTGCCTTCTTTTTTCTTAAAAAAAAAAAAAAAAAAAAATCAATGATGATGGTGCATTTCTTTTATAATTAGTTTTATACACAGTTTCCACTTCCACTAACAAAAAAAAGAAAGGCTGATTAATATTGCAACTGATTATACGCCACAAAGAAACCATAAAACAAGCATACATTTTCTTTTTAGTTTGCTAACTATTGAAAAACAGATCAACAATATGATAACTAAACAACTACCAAATCTGAACCTCAGTGGAAGCCTGTGGTTAATAATAACAAGATGTCGTTGTTGTTTTTAAAGGTATGATAAATATGATGGCTAACAGGATGCATACAAAAGAGAGGACTGAACAAAATTCACTGAAAATTGTACATGGGCTGGCTGACTTTGTTATACGATTATACTTTTGATCTGTATGGAATGATGAATGGAAATGAATCATGAGAAGTTTAGAATACTGATCACAGTACCTTGCGCCGACTATTACATTTCCAGTTTAAACCGGCACATGTTACTTATCCATATATTATATATATTATTTGTTGTTGTTGTTGTTTAACAAATGCAACTTTAATGCACAAAACCAACCAATGTTTTTAGCTGGATATGGCAGAATACCGGAAGGGATCAAAAGAGATGTTATTTAACATCAGAGGTCAAATTCAGTGTATTGGTAATCAGTCACTGTAACAATACGGATATGTTACACACTCACTCTGACATAACTGCCTTCATCTTTCACTGGTATTTTTTTTAAGTGTTAACAAAACATCTTTAAGAAAAATAAACAAACAAACAAAAAAAAACAAGAACCCAGATGCTTGAGAAAAGAAAATGTAGAAATGCAACATGATGAAAAAGAACAATTACAAGACATACTATAGCTTCAGTTCCAAGGTGTCCAAGTGTGTGGGCTGATCCATATACACTACAGCTATTTTAAGTTAACAGTGTAAAATGGGCAGGGTGAGGTGATGCCTGACCAACAGAAAGACCCAACATGGTCAGGCCTTGAGAGCCTTCCAAACACTAAGAATATATGTGTACACATATAACAACACCAGTAAACAAAAATGAAATTCAAAACGACTAAATTAACAAACAGGTACATAAAATATAAATAGAACTGGAAAAAAAAGAGATATACAGAAAACAACAGTTAAATAAAGTTAGAATGAAAATGGGGGCATGGCACACAAAAATGAGTGACATGCAGCAAGACTGCATGTCTGTCTCTGCTTAGATGTGGGCAGTGTCCTGCCTCACAGTGGGAACAGTTTGATCCAGGCTTTTTTGTTGTTCACGTCTGTAAGGCGGACACTACAAATGGTTCGTGATGTTCTATGATAAGTACAAAACCAACAACAGCAGTAAGATGTGTCACATTTCTCCAGACACAAAGTTGGGGGGGTATGTGCAACGACAACTTATTTTTCCCTCTTTTTCCCCATGAATATTTCAAAGGTGATCTCAAGGAAGGCTCAGGCAGACAGGAGGGACCCAAACTGAGGTATAAGGACACACTCTGAAGAGCTACCTCAAATGGAGCTGCACTCAGCCACACAAGCTTGAAGCCTCTGCGGCAAACAGACCAGCGTGGAGGTTGCTCCTTTCCAGAGTGACAGCTGCCTTTGAAGAGGACCAGCGACAGTATCTATCTGCTGCAAGTAACAGACGTCACAGAGTTGCATTTGCCTCATTCCAGACAACAGACGACTGCTGTGTCACCTGCAGGTGTCTGTGTGCTTCCAGTCTTGGACTACAGAACCACTTGCGCTCCCATCACTGAGAACACAGACTGTGTCAGTGTGGGACACCGATGGACTACCAAGACAAGACAATTTGCTAAAACCTGTTCACTTCAAACTACAACCCTCACCCCTGCACCTAACCTCATTCACTCATGTCAGTTGATTCACACAGTGGTCAAATTTCCCTCTGTGCACCTGGTAAAGAAAATTGGCACAGAACACACCCACCCAAAAAACCACCTACCTGAGTGAGCTACAACTATCCTGTCACCACACCTGATGAATTTGAACTTTCTGAGTGGTCAGGTCATAACATTTCAGACAAAAGAAAGCAGTCGTTTAAAATGATTGAAGGTTCATCTGGACCAGTTGAATGTGAAAGTAGGATTAAGTAGCTGCCATTGGCTGTATGTTGCAAACAAGCCCATCACCCCTACGACATGATTTGTGATCTGCGCATCACACTAGTCCATGTCTGATTATCAACAGTGAAATGCGTTATCTCGCAGGTCTGAAACCCACAACTGTCAATAAAAATTGCTCTGTTCTCAAACTTAACAGATTCATTCTTCTATATTCATCTTTTTTAAGAGTTGTAGGTCCTACATGCCTAACTGTGCACCAAGATGCAGCAATAGGGATTTATAGACTTGCCACCTCACCCTCTATGCAGCATGATTAACCATAGGGGGTTTACACACACGCACCCCCTCACCACCCCCATGCAACAAGACGTAGCTGTAGGGGTTTTCATTCATGCACCCCCACCCCATGTACCAAAGTGTAGCTGTCAGGATTTACATACAAGCACCCCACCCACCCCCATGTACCAAGGTATAGCTGTTGGGCTTTATACACATCACCCCACCAACTTCTATGTACCAAGGTATTGCTGTAAAGGTTTATAAGCATGCATCCCTCCACCCGTATGTTTCAAGGTGTAGTTGTAAGGGTTAACATACATGCACCCCACCCCAACCCCTTTGCCACAAGGTGTAGCGACAGAGGTTTACACACAAGCCACGCCCACCCACCCCTATGTACCAGGGTGTAGCAGTTGGGGTTCACACACACACACACACCCTCCACCCCAATGCACAAAAGTGTAGCTGTAGGGGTTTATACACACCACACCCACTCCTCTATGCACCAAGATGTATAGCTACATAGTTTTACACACATGACACCCCCACCCACTCCTATGTACCAGAGTGTAGCAGTAGGGGTTTACAGACAAGCACCCCACCCACCCCTAATCACCATGGTGAAGGTGTAGGGTTTTACACACATGCATCCTTGTTTGTTGCCTGTTGTGAAGGCAGCCATATTCTGTTTTCAGAATCTGAACAGAATTTCAAAAAAATAATTTTGAAACTCAACTGACATGCTTTGCCTACAGCCTGTATAGGGAACATGGCCGAAGTAGCAGAATCTAAAGTGAGAAAGAGTGAATACATTGATGAGCAAATCTACTGTTTTTTGCATTATCTTGTATCACATTTCAATGATTTCAACAACTAAAACTGTCATGGATAACAACATCATAAATCAGAGAAATTCATTGTTCACAGATACATTGTCATATTCCAAGGTTTCTGATAATATGCACAATCAATTTATCACCTTTACATGGGAATGTACATTAGTATAATATGCAAATTTCATGAGAATAACATACATCAAATATATACATGTCCCCAGTTTCGCAGCTTATACATTAAGTTAAGAGTTATGTGCATACAATGGTAGGCAAACCTGAAACAAGTGTTGAAAGTAGGAAGCATGGAATTTGAAATGTTATTGCTGTCAGTGATTTCTTTGCTGCTACAGTGGGACACTGGGAGTAGCAGGGGCACACAGCTCTTTGTACAGTTAATGAGACTGGGAGAACCAGCTTGAGGTAACTATTCCATGTTACTGTTACAATTCCATCTATCTCCAGTTCTGCACACACACACAAAAATACATATATTTAAATTTTCTAAACAGTTATGTGGAAAAAACACCTAGCCTTGAAACAATATTAAGTAATTCCAATACATAAAAATTAATGTTCCGTACACTTTGACACAAACAATCATCATTCCAGTGTACAAAGTAAAACACAAAATCTTTCTGTGAAAGGAATTAGAAATTTATTCATATTTGCAAAACCATATGAACACCACTTTTCCTTAGTTTTCAGCATTAGTATCATTATCATCATTATCTACATGTCACTATAAACTCTGCACATCCATGTTGACAAGTTTCACTCTGCAAAGTATGGCATGACAAATGATGTTGATGATGCCAGGGCTCCCACAAATATAGTTTCAGTTTCAGTTTCAGTAGCTCAAGGAGGCGTCACTGCGTTTGGACAAATCCATATACGCTACACCGCATCTGCCAAGCAGATGCCTGACCAGCAGCGTAACCCAACGCGCTTTGTAGGCCTTGAGAAAAAAAAAAGAAAAAAAAAAGATTAATAGATAAATAAATAAAATAAAATAAATAAATAAATAAGACAACAATGACCACAAATATAACCAAACAAAAGTCCAGACTTTCCAGACTAGATGAAAGATTTTCTTTTCCAAACACAAAGACAAACTTAAAAAGAAAAAAAAACATCTGCTACACCGCTTACGAAAGAGAACAATGAATGTCCCAGTATCATTGTTCCATTTTTGTTATTTTTTGTTTTTTTCAATTGTTTGGTTGTTGTTGTTTTTTTTAGAAACATTAAACTCTTTTCACTAATTGTTGCTGGGTAAGAGTTTTATCAAAATTCCAAGACTTCCAGAGCCCAACGGGCAAAACATGATTTTCCAATACTTTTCCAGATTTCCATGACTCTTTAGAAACCCTGTGATGTATACACAGTGCTGATGACGACGATGATGTGATGATGATGATGATGCACAATGACACCAATGATCGATACTTCACCTTCATCACAGTGAAAGTCATCTCACAACCAGAGTGTGAAGTTAAACAACAGTTCATGTGAAACGACAAACAGTCCAGAATGAAGAACATTGTTGACCTTATGCTTCAGTTCAAAACAGTTTCAAAGAAACCAACAGCACGCACACTGTTTAACAAAATTCTCTCCCAAGCTTTGACAATAATAATAATAACAGTACATTTATGTAGTGCTTTCAGACTTCTGAAAGCAGTTCACAATAACATACATGTTGTACACAAAGCATACATGAAGAACACACACACACACACACACACACACACACACGCGCACGCATGCACGCACACACACGCACACACGTACACACTTCTAATATCACTTACAGCGAAAAGACGTTCAACTACAGAACGAACTGATGAAAGAAATAGGCTGTTGACAGAACTGCAAACGAAGTAAACCTTTACATGGCAAAATTCACACAAGTTCCTTCGCTGCGCCAGGCCCCTAGTGTTGAGTCAAAGAAAAAAATGAGTGAATGGTACTGTGACAAATCATCTTTTATTTATTTGATATGAATTTATAGCTTATTCAATCTGAATTGATAACACACATTACAATATTAGAATTTCAGAAATGTCACATTCTATTAATTAACCTGCTCATTCTCTTTGGACTTTTCTTCACCTGTCCACATGTAATTCAAATCTTATTAATAACTGTTCCTGTCAAATTCACTTGTACAAATGTTCATGCGAATGAAAAGTTCACCTGTCCAAATGTACATGTTGTGAATGACTGTAAAATTCTGGTAAGTTCACCTGTAATTTACATGTGTATGATGTGAAAGACTGTTCCTTTTAGTTTACTCACATGGCAAGATTTACACAGCAAGATGTCTTTTTCTTCTTCTTTCTTCCTTCCTCTCTCCTTCTTTAGGTTTGTCAATGCATGTATGCACTTGTAGGTATATTTTAAAATTGGATTTAAAAAAAAGAAGAAAAAAAGAAATGAACAGCTGTATCCTGGACTTCTGAACACACACGTTACAAATGCCTTATTAAGGATCGTTTCGATGTACCTTTCATATTCAGTGTTTGGCATAATGATTGTATGATATTAAACTTCTCATTACAAGACATTCTAAGAGTCAGAAATAGTACAAGAGAATATGAGTTGTTTGCTGTGTTTTCTACTTATCTCTTGTTATTACTTACTTTAAAAAAAACACAAAATTTTTTTTAACACTTTATGTCTCAAGAAAAAAAAAAGAAAGAAAAGATTTACACAACAGGAAGCACTAGCTGTTTATTTTGCAGAAGTGATCATTAAAAACAAAGACGCCAAAAAAATAACTTTCGTTTTCTGTAATTAAAATCACATTTATAAAAAAAACAACAACAAAAAAACAGCATTTATTTTCCTTGTTATCAATTATTCTCCTGGACAGTTGCATACTTTTTGTTTTCGCTTTATGATAAAAAAAAAAAAACAAAAACAAACAAACAAAAAAACAAACAAAAACACGCAGGCATACACACTGGCATTCACTCTTTCAGCTTCATTGAAGAAAACAGCAACCAGTAATTGGGAGACGTGTCAATGGAGGGTGGTCACAGAATGCATGTCACCACTCAATCTGACTGCTATCCCCCTCTTCCCCAGGCTTCACACACATGTACAACACACACACACACACACACCTGTACCTGTACAACACACACATACACACCTGTACAGGTAAAACACCGTGACACCTGTACAGGTAAAACACACACACACACACACACACACCTATACAACCAAAATCATTGTGAAAGAGAAAAGGTTATTGAAAAATAATCTGGGTAGATTTAATTACAATTAAAAAAAACAAAACAAAAAAAACATATCGAGAAGACCAATATGTCACAGTCGCTCTCAACACAAATGATGAAGACTGAATTTTTTTTTTTTTTAAATCAAGAAGACGAATATGTCACAGTCGCTCTTGATGCAAGCAGTGAAGCTGAATTATAAGTCTGTGTGCACAAGGGGTGCAGCGGTGGAAACTCAAAAGTCTGTCTCCACGAGGAGTCCAGCAGTGAAGACTAATTAAAAGTCTGTCTCCACGCTCTGGATGTGAACCCTCCTGCCCCCAGTGTTCTTCTTGGAGGAGGCGCCAGAGGGCGCGAACGACACCTCGCTGGGCGTGTGGTCACTGGTTTTGGAGTCACTGCGCGCCCTCCTCCCCACACTGCCCGACCGAGACCTCGGCCTCTCCTTCTGCTTCTCCAGGAAGTGGGACATGTCGCTGTACTGGCGGGACGTCTTGGGCGCCTTCATGTCCTTGCCCGACGACTTCCCCACGGACCCAGACCGCGACCTGCCCGCCGAGCCCGACCGGTGGGAACTGGTCCCCCGGGAGCGCGACCTTGACCTTGTGCGCTCCAGCACGGGGATGTGCTGCGTGTTGGGGTGCGCGTGCGTCGTCTGGCTGTAGCCGTACACCAGGGCGTTGCTGTCCACCGTGCTGCCTTCCGTCGACGACTGGGACCTGTTGGGGGACTTGGACCTGGTCTTCAGGATCCCGTTGGGCACCTTGCTGACCTTGCTCATCTCGTACTCCTCGTTGCGGGAGTAGGCCTTCTTCTTGTCGTACTTCCCACCGCCACGTCCCCCGCTGTCTCTGCGCGACAGGTGCCCGCCCCGCTCCACAGCGCGGTCCGACTCGTCCGCGAAGGCCGTGTTCTTGTAGCCCCCTCCCCTGCTCTCTCTGTCGGAGCGGGTCTCATCGCCGTCAGCCTGGTAACCCCTGTTGGAGTAAAGGTTGTTGGCCCTGTCCGTGCTGGAGGAGCTGCGGACGTCCTCCATGGACCCATACTTCCCCCCTGTTCCTCCCGATTTACGCTGGTTCCCCGCGAACAGTACCTGGGACGTTCCTGCCACACACACAATGAATATTGTGTTAGGAAATACGGTGTATAATGTGTGATATAAGTGTCATACCCACACACACAACGTTTGTTGTGTTAGGGTATGCGGTGCACAATGTCTGATGAAAGTGTCACACACACCCACACCCACACATACACACACACGCTTGCTGTGTTAGAGTATGCGGTGTACAATGCCTGATAAAAGTTTCAATCACACACACACATACACCCATCCACACACACCACAAGTTGTGTAATACTAATACATGTATGTATGTGATGTATATTCTCAGATCAGTGTATCACACACACACACACACACACACACACACACACACACACACACACCCCACCCACCTGAGGTGAAGACACTGGTTCCTGACCGCGCCTCCCCAGCCTCCATGTCCTTGATGTCCTCGTTGCGGTTCCTCAGGCAGCAGTAGATGGCCAGACCCACCAGGGCGATGATCAGGATGATGCCCGCGATGGCGATGCCCACCACCACGCCCACGTTCAGAGAGCCGCCCTCCCCTTCGTTGTTGTCCGTGGGGGTGGGGGGGTCGTCCGTGTCGCCCCCGTCCCCCGTCAGTCTGTCGGCGAACGCCGTGTCTGTTACCTCCACGTAGCCCGCACCTGCAACATGCGGAGTGGTAACGCATCCGCCTGGGAAGCGAGAGAATCGAATCCAACACCCACCAGAATTTTCTCCCCCCACCTGCTAGACTTTGAGTGGTTATCTAGGTGCTATTCATTGGCCTGGAACATGCAGAGTGGTGGCCCAGTGGTAACGCATCCGCCTCGGGAAGCGAGAGAATCTAAGGGGTGCAGGATCGAATCCCACACTCACTAGAATTTTCTCCCCACTCTGCTAGACTTTTTGAGTGGTTGTCTGGATGCTAGTCATTTGGATGAGATGATAATCCAAGGTTCCGTGCGTAGCAAGCACTCGTCACAAAGCACTCACCACAAAGCACTCACCACAAAGCACACACCCCACAAAGCACACACACACCACAAAGCACACACACACACACACACACACCACAAAGCACACACACAGCACTCATCACAAAGCACACACCCCCACAAAGCACACACACACACACCACAAAGCACACACACACACACACACACACCACAAAGCACACACACAGCACTCATCACAAAGCACACACCCCACAAAGCACACACACACACCACAAAGCACACACACAGCACTCATCACAAAGCACACACCCCACAAAGCACACACAAAGCACACATCACAAAGCACACACACACACACACACACACCACAAAGCACACACACAGCACTCATCACAAAGCACACACACCCACAAAGCACACACACACACACACCACAAAGCACACACACAGCACTCATCACAAAGCACACACACCCACAAAGCACCCCCCCACAAAGCACACACACCACAAAGCACACACACCCACAAAGCACACACCCCACAAAGCACACACACACACACACACCACAAAGCACACACACAGCACTCATCACAAAGCACACCCCCCCCACAAAGCACACACACCACAAAGCACACACACACACACAGCACAAAGCACACACCACAAAACACACACATCACACAGCACTCATCACAAAGCACACACCACAAGGCACACACACAGCACTCATCACAAAGCACACACACCACAAAGCACACACACCACAAAGCACACACACAGCACTCATCACAAAGCACACACATACCACAAAGCACACACACAGCACTCATCACAAAGCACACACACAGCACTCATCACAAAGCACACACATACCACAAAGCACATCACAAAGCACACACACCACAAAGCACACACACCACAAAGCACACACCACAAGTGAAACAACCCACTGGGGAAGGAGGTGGGGTTGTAATTTTGTTTTCTATATTTCGAATGATGATGATGAATGATGATGAGGATGATGAAGATGCTGCTGTGGAGGTCCGTTTAGGTTTGGGACTACTTGATAAGACTGTACTCTCATCATACATCCCAGCATCAACCAAGCTAAGAAATACAGACATCTGCAGTTGCTGGTCATGGAATTCGATTCACACTCTCAAAGACGCATCAACGAAGCAGACAATCTTCAACAGCAATGTCCCAGTCTTCCCATCAGAGCCCCTAAAGCACACACAGCTCTGGGGAGGTGCCGGCCACGGGCCGATGAACCCCACCTCTGATGGGGATGGAACCCACATCCTCCCAGTCATCAGTCCGTGACACTAACCGCTTCGCCATGGTGGATGGTTATACAGTTGTTCGATCCCCCTACAACTTACAGAGGGGGGCGTGTGGAAAGAGAGGTTCCCACAGAACGTGCACTGTGCACACTCACTTGCGGTGACTTGGATACGGAGCTGAAGAGCAGAGCTGTGTGTCCCGTTTCTGCGAACACTGAACTGCAGCTTCCCACGTGAACCTTCGCCCTGGACAGGTAGGGCCACCGCCTCCCCACAGGTCAGTGTGCGCTGTGAAGGACAAGACAAGACAAGTCATTTATCAATGAGGGCAATAAATCACAAATTGATAAGAGAAGAACATGATTTTTTTTTTTTAATACATCAACCCTTCGCCCTATTAAAGCATTAAAATTTTATGGACGAATCCATGCCGAGCAAAAAAAAAAAAAAAAAAAAAAAGTTCTATTCCTTTTCAAAACGTCTTTCATAGAAACATATTTCTCGCACGCTAAGATTTGCTGCTTTGCATCCATTTATATGAAGAATGTGGTGAAAGTGTAAATGGACAAAATGAGTCATCAATAAAATGGATGGTCTGAGAATTACGACTCATACACAAAAACTTTCACGCAGGTGTCACGTATCTGTCAAAGTGCAACGGAACAAAATGAATCATCAATAACACTGGTAAACTGACCACACACACACACACACACACACACAGGTATATGATATCCATGTAAAAGTCTATCACACACACACACACACACACACACACACACACACACACACACACACGTTATGTGTGTGTGTGATAGGCTCTTGCATGATTATCATATACCTATCTTCAGTGTGACTAAGCAAAACCAAAACCTGAACAACTCGCCCTTAAGGACTCTAACTCTTCCCCACAAAACGAAATGAGTCATCAGTTACATAGTCAACAGACCAAAATAACTCATACACGCGTTGACTTTCACGCACATACCATATACCATTAGTACCATATATCATTATACCATATATCATTCATTTAGTAGCCAGGTAGTGCCTGGTGCCTTGAGAATGGTCTGTGCACACAGAACGTGTGCTGTGAACATCGTGGTGAGGCAGGCAAGGAATGATTTAACGGCGTGTGCTGTACCCAGTTCATGGACCGGCCCATTCATGTCCACACTTGTCAATATTGCAAAGAATGCCTGCTTGTCATGACTTCCCATACACGCACTATATTGCTTGTCATGACTTCCCATACACGCACTATATTGCTTGTCATGACTTCCCATACACACACTATATTGCTTGTCATGACTTCCCATACACACACTATATTTTATTTCCTACCGCTGTCCTTATGGCCATGTTCCTGGCAAGCTCTATAATATGTATAAAATATTTCAAGACCCACGATACATGACCCTGTTACAATAACGTTCATTCTGACTTTATAATAAACTTCTTCCTTACTTTTAAGCCGACTATTCCATTACTAACGTAACAACAGTTCCCAATCCCACTACCAATGGGCTGAAATATACACATTAGATTTTAATTTTTTCACAGTATAGAAAATCCAAAAGTCAGCAGTCTTTCTCCTATCTTGGCCCTGTAATATGAAAAAAAACCCCACCCTTTCTAAGTTCCTCATGTGGAATCCCCAGTTCTGTTCAATAAAGTCATGTGAGTGAGTGTGAGAGCGTGTTTGTCTACAAGTTTGTATGTGCACACGCTCGTCTGTGTGTGGTGTTCTTGATGCATCTGTATCTATGTATGCATCACTTTTATTAACACCGCAAGCTCCCAGCTTAGGAGGTGTGAGCAACAACCTGGATTAATTACCATTATCGTCATGATAAAAAATAAAAATAACAAGAGAGGCAAGGCCTTCAAGACTCACTTGTGATAAATTAAGTCCCCTAGCATTAATTACAGAGTAATTTCCCTTTTTTACTATCTGCACCAAAACGTTTGAAAAATAAATAAAAATTTCATGCTTAGCAAAAGAAGTTCCTGTTTGAACAAAAAATGATAATAATGACTGCTCTTGTTGTTGTGTCAGAATAAGAGGTCAAAGTGCCAAGTTTAGAGAATACCAAAAATATAAATATAACAGTAAATGCAGTTTGCATATAATTTGGCTTCTTTTTAAAAAAAAATTTGTGCCCATCCCAGAGGTGTAATACTGTTTTAAACAAGATGACTGGAAAGAACTGAATTTTTCCTATTTTTATGCCAAATTTGGTGTCAACTGACAAAGTATTTGCAGAGAAAATGGCAATGTTAACGTTTACCACAGACACACAGACACAGACACAGACACACACAGACAACCGAACACCGGGTTAAAACATAGACTCACTTTGTTTACACAAGTGAGTCAAAAAAGAAGAAGAAGAAGAAGAAAAAAGGAGGGACGTGACAGTCTGTCTGGCATTGGACTTCCGATCCAGCATTTCCTGGTGACCAGGAATCAAGGCCTCCGTTTCGGGATGATGATGTGTCCTTGGGGAGGGCCCTTGACTCCGAGTTTCCTCACTCCACCCAGGTGTAAACGGGTACTGCCTTCAGCTGGGGAAGGGGAGAACGGCGGAAGGAGAGGATTGGACCATGCCTGTCTATGCCGAGCCCTAAACATAGTGGATATGATTTCAATGCCTCAATGGCAGTAAAATGGGTTCCTCAACCTTTTAAAGCTAAAACCTTCTTCTTCTTCAGTGTTCCCAGGCCGTGCTCAGACGGTCAGTCCGGAGTGAATGACGAAGTCCGCAGTCTGCTGCAGCTCTGTCGCCGTTCCCCACAACTTGCCCTGAGCGCTGCGGGACTGGGCCAGATCTGGCGCATTAGCTCTTCGTGTAGAGGGCAGTCTTGTAGGTCATGGACTGGAGTTTTAGGAGCGGTGTCATGTCACACGGACATTGGTCTATGTGGGGAACAGAAACAAACCCATGGGCAATGTGGACTTACAGTGAGGGTGCTGGAAATCTGCGGGTCTTCAGAGATGACCAGGGTCCACCCACAGTCCGCGAGGCCGGAGAACTGCTGCACCGTGTATAGCAGGGAGGACGTGCTGTCGGACGCCTTCAGCCTCACACTGCAGACTGTGGACGTGGGAGGGCTCTCCGCGGGGTAGTCTGCGTGTAGCGTGTACATCTGACTGTTCGTCACCTCCCGCTCCTGTGTGTCGGAACAGCCTAGGCCCGTCATGTCCACTGAAAGAAACACACAGTTTGATCGTTTCAGTTATATACCTATATCTGTTTCTGTGGACAGTAATGTGTGTGTGTGTGTGTGTGTGTGTGTGTGTGTGTGTGTGTGTGTGTGTGTGTGTACTCGCGCGCGCGTGTGTGTACCAGTCGGTTAACATATCCGATAATACACATTGTTTGTCTTGCTAATTTCACATACCATATATAATATCCATTTTCCATGTTTGTCTCCTTGAAATGCAACATCTGGATTCGTCATGCTGCCTACTTGGGTACGCAATATAGAGCTTTCAAAACTCATCACTGGCTCCGTGACCTTTACTCACCATCCAAGGTCACTGAGGAAACCGCCTGAATCGCTGGTGTCAAGTGGCATCAGAAATCACTGTTGGTAATTTCGACTATGTTTGTTAATGGACGTGGTTGTCAGAGAATGTGTCTATGTATTTTTATATATGAGGGGGGTGTCTCGGTATGAGTGTGCATATATCCGTGATTATGTGTTACATGTGAGTGTGGCGGGAAGAGGAAGAGAGAAAGGAACAAAGAGAGGAGGAGAGCACACTGAATCTGTCACGAACTTATTGTATTCTGGATGTGCACAGCTACCACTGAATATATAAATAACAATGAAAATAATAAATTAAAAAAAATACTTTGTTTTTTAAAAGTGGCTACACACACACACACACACACACACACACACACGGACATGTTAACCGACTGGTACACACACACGTGTGTGTGTGTGTGTGTGTGTGTAGCAACTTTTAAAAAACAGAGTATTTTTGTGTACCAGTCGGTTAACATGTCCGTGTGTGTGTGTGTGTGTGTGTGTGTGTGTGTGTGTAAAAGTCGGCAGAACGCCAGCTGGGGGATGTCCTCTGCCCCATTGTTGGCCCCAGTCCAAACTGTCGTTAATCAATAATAAGATTTAGAAAAAAAAGGAAAAAAAATCACGAGGAGTTAGCCAAGAGACTGGTACTGTGACACCTTTATTGTCCGACAATATTTCGCCCGCCGCGTCAGCGACTTTGTCCAGTCCGGTATGGACTGTCACGAAGGCATTACGACACTCTGGTCTGCTTGGAGGAGGAGGAGGAGGAGAGGAAAGGGGCTGGGGGAGGGGGTATTCGGGGTGTGGAGGTAGAGAAGCCATGTGCTGACAGTTCACTTGGTGTGGAACCATTTTGGTGGGCCCGTAAGGTCAGCGAACCTGTCCTTTGCGAACTGATATGAAAGCTCCCAGCGCCAACTGGTGCCAAATCACAGACATCGGCCAACACCTTGTGTAGTGAACAGATAGCGCTGGGGGTGGGGTAGGAGGGAAACCCCTCCCCAGCCCCTACATAAATTTTTCTCCATTCTCTTAACCCACCCCCACCCCCAGTCCCCCTCCAATAAAATCAACCCCAATGACATAACTAGCATGGGTTCTGACATGTCCAAAATCTTGGGGATCATGGGGACTCTTTTTACCGTACTTCTTGGGGGTTCAAAACTACCTTCAGAGGGTCACTGATGCTGGTCATTCTAATCATAAAAAAATTATCTGTATTGCTTACAAAGGCGGGTGGGCAGGCATACATTTTATCATAACTATCCAGGTTTCCTGGCCAAAATGTGGCGACAGGAAACAAAAACTCTTCTTTGTGACAGACGATCCAGGCATCGGACTGAAGCTATATAATAAAAATAAGCTATAATTGTCCAATACATGTTTTGCTCTCTCTCTATCACACACACACACACACACACACACACGTGTGTGTGTGTGTGTGTGTGTGTGTGTGTGTGAATGCTGTATGTAGGAAACTCCGGGACTGTCACATGTTCTTATCCACAAAGCTACCGATGAACATTAAATCTGTTCACAAACCAAGGTATTGTCAGAATGTCTATTTATCTTTAGTGGCTTTTTTTTTCAGGTCTAGGCAGTGCATAAATCTTTACTCTCTTAGTTAAAAAAAAAGAAAAAAAGAAAAAAAGAAACTGACATTCAGAGAAAATTAAAAAAACAAAACAACATACCGCTGTCATTTGGAGGTTTTATTATTATTATTTTATTTATTTATTTATTTTTATGCTTTTTTTTCTTTGTCGGAATACTATCTTCTGTGTGCAGTGGACATGTAGAGATTTAAAAGCCTGCCCGTGGCTCTAACAGTACCCCGACTGTCTTCCTCCTGACTGGCCTTGATTGCTGTCACAGTGGATCCATTGTTAGCGGCCTGGTCCTCAGCTCCCTCGTGCATTCACTTCAAGTGCACGACAGTCGTAAAACGTCTTGAGTAAACATGACGATCCCCTCAGGGCCTTCGACTTACTTCTGGAGTTGTTTACATTTGAGCCATCGTGAGCCCTCCGCCCCCCCTTCCCCCCTCCGCCCCCCTTCCCCCTCCGCCCCCCGACCCATTTCAGCTCGGCACACCAGGCTGGTCAGAATTGAGTCGTACGTTATTTCATTTTCCATTGTTCATTTCGTTTCTTGTTGTTGTTGTTGATGGTGGGTGGGTGGGTTGGTTGGTTGGTTGGTTGGTGTGTGTGTGTGTGTGTGTGTGTGTGTGTGTGTGTGTGTTTGCTTAACTCAAACAATGTCGGCAATACAGTTCTGGCCCCCTGTCTGTGATTCGTATTCTTGTCTCTCAACTCTGAGAACAGGAGGAGGAGGAATTTTTGTTTAATGTCCCGTCACACATATCGGTGACTGAAGACATTTTGTTGAAGTATTTATGAATACATCTGAGTATTATCGGTTAGAAGGGGTGGGAGATGTGGATGAATGGAGGGTTGGGGGAAACTGGGCAAATGAGGGTAAAAATGTGGGTGAAGTTTGGAAGAAAAACAAAACAAACAAAAAAACCCCTCTAAATACAGTTACAGGAAATTACTTAAAGGACTTCGTAAAAGAGAAGTCGTTAAACTGACAAGCGAAACAACTGATAATGAATGCAAAAAGTCAAAAACATCAACGTTCTCAGTCACTTGTAAAGACACACTTTCTGAGAACAGTCATCGGGGCACCGCACAGAAGAACTGTTCACCAGATTCCTCCAGGTCTGTCTGCTGTGTCGACGTCCGGGTCTCTGCAATTGGTTCTCCCGGGCCGTTCTGCAACGTTGTCAATCCATCGGTTTGTGTCTGACGTCCCCTCCCTGAACAATGCCTTGGATGGGTTGTTATAACATGGCCACTGGATCTTGAAATGTGGCCGTATCCATGTAGTCTTCTTTTCTTAAAAAATTGTCAGCAGATCTTCGTATGGTTGAGCGCCGGTGCTTGTAGACAGATTGGCGATATATATATATATATATATATATATGTGTGTGTGTGTGTGTGTGTGTGTGTGTGTGTGTGTGTTCTAATGTTTAGAGAGAGAGAGAGAGTGTGTGTGTGTGTGTGTGTGTGTGTGTGCGCGTGTGTGCGTGTGTGTGTCTGTGTGTTAGAGAGGGAAAGAGCGCGCGCCTGGCTGTGTATATGTGTACACAACTGCATAATAGTTTTCAGTTTGATACCCCAACATGCCATTAGTGTTTACATTCTAAGCTCCCCTTCTTCATCTCTGTCGCCCATGGAGGGAAGTATATCTTCCCCGTTCTTCAGACCCCCTTGCGATGGAGTGCTGCTTTTTGGTTTAATCCTTGTCTTACTCTGGTGATATTTGATTTTTAAATGAACTATGATCTTTGTAGTTGCATACTTTGTGAGAGAGAGAGACAGAGAGAGTGTATGTGTGCGTGTGAGTGCGCGTGGTGTGTGTGTGTGTGTGTGTGTGTGTGTGTGTATTTGTGTGAGTGGTGTGGGAAGATGTGCACTGCGGCTTGGCTGACTGAAATGGAGAGGCACGTAATTTTCAGTAATCTGTATATTTGTATATAGCTATATCCATTTGGGGCCATTTGATTTATCTTTTTAATTTTCTATTCATTTTATTTGTTTGTTGTTTTCTTCTTATGTTGGACATGTGCTGCTGCCAAAAAGAAAATCTCTGTACCAAAGTATTACAATAAAATTCAGTTGTGTATTGTGTATTGACAATGCCGGCTTTCTCTGTCCGGCCATTAACGTTCATCCTGCGTAAGGTTTCACTGCTCCGTCGTTTGGCAAGCGTCACGTGCTGAGTCACAAAGCCTTCTGTTTAAACTGCAAAAAGAGAAAGCGCATCCTGGTGTCGTCGTCGTAAAGAACTGTACAGCACTCGACGGTGGTGGTCGCCACAGGCGCCTGATTCAGACACTGGGAGATGTCCTCAACAATATGCGCTTGATTCACTGGGAGATGTCCTGAACAGTTATATCCCCTGGAAACGTCTAGATTGCTGTTGAACGTCCGTGTGTTGGCCTGACATTGAACTTGATTGAAGCGGGATTAAAAAAAAAAATTCAAATAAATCATGAATAGTGTTGCAATGCCAAAACATCGGTTGGCATGTCTTTATGTGATCAATGAGCAATCGCAACACATATGGAGACTATCATCATGAGAAGGCGTTGGAAACGGATTGGTCACGTCTAGCGAAGAGAGCAAGGTCGCATCACCCGGACACCTTCACTGGACACCAGGAGGTAGGCAAGGTCACATCACCCGGACACCTTCACTGGACACCAGGAGGTAGGCAAGGTCATATCACCCGGACACCTTCACTGGACACCAGGTAGGCAAGGTCACATCACCCGGACACCTTCACTGGACACCAGGTAGGCAAGGTCACATCACCCGGACACTTTCACTGGACACCAGGAGGTAGGCAAGGTCACATCGCCCGGACACATTCACTGGACAGCAGGTAGGCAAGGTCACATCGCCCGGACACATTCACTGGACAGCAGGTAGGCAAGGTCACATCGCCCGGACACATTCACTGGACAGCAGGAGGTAGGCAAGGTCACATCACCCGGACACCTTCACTGGACACCAGGAGGTAGACAAGGTCACATCACCCGGACACCTTCACTGGACACCAGGTAGGCAAGGTCACATCACCCGGACACTTTCACTGGACACCAGGAGGTAGGCAAGGTCACATCACCCGGACACCTTCACTGGACACCAGGTAGGCAAGGTCACATCACCCGGACACCTTCACTGGACACCAGGAGGTAGGCAAGGTCACATCGCCCGGACACATTCACTGGACAGCAGGTAGGCAAGGTCACATCACCCGGACACCTTCACTGGACACCAGGTAGGCAAGGTCACATCACCCGGACACCTTCACTGGACACCAGGAGGTAGGCAAGGTCACATCACCCGGACACCTTCACTGGACACCAGGTAGGCAAGGTCACATCACCCGGACACCTTCACTGGACACCAGGAGGTAGGCAAGGTCACATCACCCGGACACATTCACTGGACAGCAGGAGGTAGGCAAGGTCACATCACCCGGACACATTCACTGGACAGCAGGAGGTAGGCAAGGTCACATCACCCGGACACCTTCACTGGACACCAGGAGGTAGGCAAGGTCACATCACCCGGACACATTCACTGGACACCTGGAGGTAGGCAAGGTCACATCACCCGGACACCTTCACTGGACACCAGGAGGTAGACGCAAGAGAGGAAGGCCAAACAACACCTGGCGAAGAACGTAACAGTCGAGGGAGAGAACTCAAGACCCCCAAACACACCTGGGGCACCACTGAGAGACGGGCCCAAAACAGGCAAGAGTGGCGGCTCTTGTTTGCTGCCCAAGATGCCAGAGGGTATAACCATGAACCTAAATTAAATATACGTCCGTGGGCACAAGGGGCAGTAATTATCACGATCACAATCAGTAATGCAATGATCGGTCAAGCAGCCTAGCCCTGTAGGTGTGTCAGTCAAGCAGGCATGATAGTCAGTCGTGTCCGACTATGACCATCAGAACAGCAGAGGAGGCAACTGCTGTTCCGACCATTTGGGGCTAGAATTTGATTATAGTGGAGAGTGTCTTGCCCAAGTTACATCCCCACTCTCTCGGTCAAGAGGTTTTTAGGACAGTCGGCGTTGGGATGGTTCCCAAAGGCCAACTAGCCCACAAGGCTGCAGCACTAAGAGCCAGTGCAATTTTGCCTCCTAGTTTGAGAGTCATAATCTTTCACAAAAGACTAAGCTGTAAATGATTTCCAATCGACTGGAGAAACCATTGATAATATAGCTCTCACTTTGCTGTTGGCCCAAATATAAACATGTCAATCTGTGATATAAGCCGAGTGACAAGCAGGTATGAACTGTAACAGAATTTCTCCTCTCCCCTCTGTTCCCCCTCCCCCACCACCTTACCCACCATTCTTCTAAATTTTCTTCTTCTTTCTTTTTCCTTCGTGTTTTTCTTCTGTCAGGCCGATTACTCTGGTGATAATAAATTTAATCTCATGTTAATATTGATATTAGCATTGTTTTACTATTTTATGTAGTTTGTTTATTTGTTTTATTTCATTATTTCATTACTTGCTGTTTATGAATGTTATTTGATACAATTGATAATATGGTTCATCAACCGTCATGATAAAATTGAAGTGCAACGTTGTGAGCACAGTATAAGCTTTAAGTTTGTTGATGCTCTTTTGTCATTCATTGCATTGTAATCATGTGTATTGTTGAATAATTAAAGATCATTTAAACCAACTGTAACACGGCAGGAGTTGGGATGGAAGACACAGAACTGTGTCAACACGGCTGTCCGTCATCACGGCAGTGCGCCGTGACCTCACGTGGTGATACATAAATAGACCACTATGTGACTGACATGGCGCTGTGAGGATCACCTGTCCCCTGTCACTCTCACCCCATACACTGCGCTGTCGTGGTGGTGTGCTGCTGCACTGACGAAAACCGTGTATTGTGAAAGTAGGTGATAGTTGTGTCCGACAACTTGATAACCATCAAATCAACAGAAGATGCAACTGCTGTACCGACTATCAGAGCTAAGGTTTGATTCTTGCGGAGACAGGCTACTTGTGAAGATCGAATCTCTTGATCAAGTCACATCCCCACTCTCTCGGCCTGTACTATGCGCACTGTAAATGTTGTTCTACGCTGTTATGTGTCAGACTTGCGCTGACGAAAAGCATGTACTGTGACTGTACCGTATTGCACTGTGGTGTGCTACCCTACTGTGTTGTCTTCCACTACCCGTATTACAATCAGTGAAATGTAGTGTGCGAACCAATTTTGGTTATACTGCGACGAAAAAACAAGGAGAGAGCACACAAAAAACCCCAACCTTTTTATGACTAGCTAGGTGTGGAGCTGCCGGATGGCTACTGCTTTTCGCTTTGCACATACAGGCAAACCTGGGGCCGCAATGTAAAAAATATATATATTTCTGCCTGTGAACTTGGAGTTCATTTCTTTATTTGTCGCTGACAGCCCATCCAACAAAAGAGGATAATGTCGAGTCAGTTGCTCTCTCCACATTCAAGCTGTCCCCGTCAACACCAGTCCTGACCCAATTTGTGTTCCCTCTTTGGTTTAAATAATCTTTAATTGTTCAACAATACACATGATTACAATGCAATGAATGACAAAAGAGCATCAACAAGCTTAAAGCTTATACTGTGCTCACAACGTTGCACTTCAATTTTATCATGACGGCTGATGAACCATTATTATGACTTGTATCAAATAACATTCATAAACAGTAAGTAATGAAATAATGAAATAAAACAAATAAACAAACAGTACATAATATAGTAAAATAATGCTAATATCAATATTAACATGAGATTAAATTCATTATCACCAGAGTAATTGGCGTAATAGAAGAAAAACACGAAGAAGAAGAAGAAAATTTAGAAGAATGGTGGGTAAGGTGGTGGGGGAGGGGGAACAGAGGGGAGAGGAGAAATTCTAACAGATCATTGGCCAATCCATTCAACTTTGAATATTTAGTCAGTCAAATAAATCCAATATATATTTTACGAATAGAATCATGTTGTACTCTTTCTTCACAATACTTTCTGTTCCCTCTTTCTGTTTGGTTTGCATGTAACTTGTCCTGATATTCTGTTTGGTGTGCGTACACGTGTACTAATATTCTGTTTGGTTTACATGATACACGTGTACTAATATTCTGTTTGGTTTACATGATACACGTGTACTAATATTCTGTTTGGTTTGCACTCGCGGTATCAATTAGTCTGTTTGGTTTGCATACATGTGTACTAATTTTCTGTTTGGTTTACATGCACGTGAGTTCATATCCAGACCACCACCACACAAGGTCCAGGGATTAGAAGATTGACTCGTGCGAGTTTCGAACCCCGGATCTCTGGCCGTCCTGGCACAGCACTCTAACCCATTAGACCAACGCTTCACTGAGACACGAGGCAGCGTAGATTTGTTTCTTTAAGCGGGTAGAAAAGAAGGGGAAGGTGAAAATAAAGAAAAAAGGAAAAGAAGTAAAAGAAGTAAAGGGGAAAGCTGTCTACATGCGTTGTGCTATGGTGGGGTGAAGTGTATCGTGAGAAGGGTTGTACGGTGGTGGGGCCTGCGCTGAACGGGTAGGGCAACATTCCCCACATACCTCCCTCTCCTCCCCTCCCCTCTCCGTCCTCCCCACCCCTGCCAGTCAGCGTGGGGGACCGTGAGGGGGTAGTGAGGGGCGAAGGGGGGTGTTGTAGGGGGTGCCGGGGTGTGTGGGGGTACCACAGGTGGTTACGACATGTTTAAACCCTTTCCTGTGATAACGCTTGGCGGCGCCACCCGTTCTGATTCCATACAGGAAAGGTTCGACAACCATACAAACTTCTTTTCTTCAGTTTCTTTTTTTAGACTGTAGTTTGCAGCCTTTTCTTATCTCTCTCTCTCTCAAACCTCCCTGTCATTAAGTTTATGTTTGTCAGTCTGAACAAACATTTGCCTGTTGAAGTTGTATACGTTGGGGAAATATCGTGAGTTGGGAAGGAGAGGGGAATGGGGTGAGGGGGGGTGGTGGTGGTGGGGGGTGTGCAAACAGACTGGCAGAGTGTGGGTCTACATATATATATGTATGACAGTGTGTGTGTGTGTGTGTTTGTGTGTGTGTGAGTGAGTGTGTGTGTGTGTGTGTGTGTGTGTGTGTGTGTGTGTGCGCGAGTGCTACGATGATGGAGACTGACGTCTTCAAATTCAAGAAAACTTAGACTTTCAATTTAAAAATAATATTTTAAAATGTTATTTTCATATGCCCTGAACGTGTGCACTTTTGTATGCATTTTGATAAATGAATGACCGGGGACGCGGGGCCACATTATCAATAGACGACACATTTACCATTGTGTTGATACGTGAGTTTTGTTGACAAAGTTCATTTGTTACTTGTTTTTCAGGTTTTATCAGGGACTTTTCCTCATTGTTTGTCATCCTCCATACATCCAAATCGGTGC